>NC_060157.1:29055269-29078034 GCF_021292245.1 Micropterus dolomieu | reverse complement strand
GGGGGGGGGGGGGGGGGGGGGGGGGCTCTAACAGTCATCCCACATCCCAACCGCCCCAACCCGAGGAGCATTCCACAAAGCTGTCTGCTCTCCCATCATTAAGCGAGACCACCTGCCTGCAAAAAAGGACTCCCATCATGTTCTTAGCAAGCCTGGGTAACTCCATTACCAAGCGAGCCTCTGGACTGCTGTACACACATACAGTATCATAAAGAGTCAGCGGTATGTTGATCAGTAAAATGCTGCTCACTAACCAGTGAAGTACACTAGCTCCAGTCAGTATTACATATTTAAATAGATGCAGCACAAAGAAAGAATCTTTGATGCAGCTGTTGCATGACTATGCACTGACTTCTGACTGGCTCATCTCTCCTCCTATAAAAAGAGACGGAGACAAAAAAAAAGGACGGAGAGGAAGAGATCAAGACAGAAGGAAGAAACAGCCCTTTGTTGCTGTTTTTCGTCAGGGCCTTGAGGGAAGGACTCTGGCATCGAGTCATCAAGAGCTGAAACAAAAGCAGCTGATAAACAGAGCAAGGCAGATAAGATCCCTCCCTGTGCAGTCAACACTGCTCCATCAAGAGGGCTTCCTCTCTTCCAAACCCCCAACACCTCTGCCTTCTCTCTTTGCTCTCATTAATGCAGCATTGGAAAAGACGAAATGGAAATGATAATGAAACAGAGCAGAGTCGTCAGAGTCGTCAGAGTCGTCGTACCTCTTTAGAAAATCTGGAGGACAAGCCATTATGTTGAGCCTTGAATTGCCCCCACGACCCACTTTTACAAAACCAGGACTTTTTTGTTTCCAACGACACAGCAAATGTCCGATTCTGACACATTATCTGTCAACTTTGTGCACAGCACAATTGACTACGGTAACATTTCACTGAATGGTAGTTCAGGAACCAAACAAAGGAACAGATTCTGAGCCAAAAGCCCTTTGTTGTTGAACTTCAACAACGCAGGTTTGGTAAATTTTGAGTTGAAGAGTATTTTTGCTATATTTCTTATTTCAACCACAGAAGATGTTGGCAAGGGCGTCGGTTAGTAAACATAAAGCATCAGGAAACATGGGGCATTCTGTTGCACAGTAAAAGCTGTCGGCATTGTAAGTGTTTACTGGGATCTTGTAAACACTCCTCCGGGGAGGGCCTCTCAGCAGATGAAAGCCTGTAGCCAAGTGATCACACACGAACTGAGTGGCCCTGACGTGCCACCGTCCAGTGCGGTACGAGCACAGGAGTAGAAACAGTGTGAAGCATAATGCCTGAAGACATCTATCTTCATGCAGCACTGATCCAAACTCAGTGCCATAGCAAACACACCATCCCTCATGTTCTGTCCTCACATGTATAAAAAAAAAATATCTTGTTTTTCCTTCGTTCTACATCACTCAACTTATTATCCTTCGTTTGTGTCCTTCTCAAAACTCTGGGTAGTAAGGAGCTCGCACAAAGCCTTTTTTCTTCCACTTCAGACAATGCGCCTCCCCACCTAGCTCTCTGCCAGGCATTCCTGAGTCTATCCTAGCTATCGAAAATGTCAAGAATGAGGAGAAAGCAAAGGGGGGTGCAATAAGTACTGCGGCAGGTACAGTCTTGTCCCACAGTCTCCAGGGTAGTGGTTGCACAGAACGGATGGGATCTGATCGTCTTAATTAAAACTCTGCACTTGAACAAGATTCAAAGCTCATTCTCTACCGGATAAAGGCACGCCAGTTAATTATCGGGGCCATATTCGCTCACCAAAAAACAAATGACAGATTTCTTGGTGGGGCTGAACCTGACAATTGTCCCAAAATATTAAGTTTTGGACGGTCATTGCAAAACTAACTTTTTCCTGATGACTTCTTGAAGTATTTCCTTACCCGCTATTCCTTCAACTGTAAGCTGATATGAGAAAATCAGGTTATGTGAAGTACTATTCAAATACAAAGACCCAAAACAAAAAAGGGCACATTCTAGACAGTTTGTCAGAGCCAAGAAACTCCCTATCCTCAACAGGAGTCCAAAAAGAAGAAAAGAAGGCTGAATAAAAAGGTTAGCAGTGCAGTGTTTCGTGCCTGGACAGACAAACAGAAGAAGTTTTATGTGTGTGCCAAATGCAACTTAACACTGCAAACAAGCTTCATCCACTGGAACATCCTGCCACCCAGAACTCTTCAGAGGACCCAGAATATTAGACCGCACTACTCTAAAACAGTGATTGCCCCAGAAAGCTTTTAGGTGATTTGTGTTCCGATTCATTTGTTCACTTGTGCTCCCAGCTAGTGTAAGTGTTAGATTCAGACTTTGAACAGCTGCCAACATTGTCAAGTACCGGTAAAAGTTTCACAGAAGCATGCTCACTGCTCACTGGCATGGGGGCACAGGCTGCTACAGTCACGGTAGATGCTGAGATTTATTAGTCATGGATATATGGTTCGTCTCATAAGAGCCTGACAAATTACTTCTCAACCAAGAAAAGACTCAGAGAAACAAAAGTATTTAACTATTTCCAAGCTCTTCTGGTTTCGCAAGTCAATACAATGAACAACAAAAGTCTTTAAAATACCTTACTCATCTGTATGTTTTACCTCCCAAATTCAAAAGCTCCTTAAAATTATTGTTAAACCATTTTCGTGTGTGGGCAAGTTTGCTCCATCATTCCCTGCTTCTGCTTTGTCTCTGTGTAAAGAGTAATTGTATGTGTGTGTGTGTGTGTGTAGGGGGTTAAGTTAAAATGGTGGGAACATGTGAGTCAGTTGTGGAAAAAAAAAAGAAAAGAAAACATAAGTGTGGGAACCTGTAAAGCTCCCACATCGTGTGTTATGTGTATGTAAGTGTTAAGTAGTTTCACCTCTGACTTAATAAAAATGGCCCAACTATGAGGTGCAAAGGTCAGGACCAACCACTCAACCCGTGTCCTTCAGCTGTTAATCAGACAAACCCACGTCAAGGCTTTGTTGGGAAGGGCTGGAGCTTCCCCGTGGCAACAAAGCTCCTAAAATGACTCAGGTGTGCTTGTTTCATTGAGTTCTGAGAAACCTTGACACTGTGAGCCTGAGGCTGTGTAATTTCAGCAGCCATTGGTGTAAGAAATCCTTGTTGCTCTAAGTGATTTACAATTACTGTGAGTCTTCAAACCACAGCATGGATCCTACACTGAATTTCTCACATACACAATATCAAGATAAGCCACAGCAAACTGACTTAATAAATAGCAATTATGGTGAATGGAATTGTATTTATGCAGCACTTTTCTGGTCTATCGACCATTTAAAGCACTTTACAATACAGAGGCTGCCGTGCATGGTGCCAACTGCTCTTCAGGAGGTCCGATCCAAAGGGCTCACGATGATACTAAGCTCCCCCACAGACATACATTCACACACTGACAGCAAAGTCATCAGGAGCAATTTGAGGTCAAAGGACACTTGGACTGGACTGGGCAATCAAACCAGCAACACTGCAATTACTAGACGACCCCGCTCTACCACCTGAGCCACAGCCATCCATTATAAGCCCTGATAAACTTACAAACTAACTCCCATACATCATCATTCTTAGATGTTTTGGCCAACAACATGTACTGTATATTCCATCCCACGCTAAGGACATAGGTCTCATTCCATTCACCGCTTACCTTCCACGCAGTGCTCCACGTCCTCCAGGTTACGCAGGGTAATCCTCATCAGACTTGAGTTGAGCATAAGTTCGGTCTTGTGTTCTGGCCCCATGGACTCCGGAGCAGGGTTGAGAAAGAATATGCGAGTGTCACCCGTAGCTACCTGGTTGTCGCAGATCCCAGGGTTGCCAAACCCGCCGATCATCAACTTGTTGCCGCCATCCAAGAGAATATCGTGGTTGATGTTGGACTTCCCTTTCAAGTAACGCCACACCCTGACCTTTAGCCAAACAACAAAAGAAAGACAGTTTTACATCGTATTTTAATTATGTCGTAATGCATGGGGTGCTGTTAGAGAATTAGGGCCCCTGTATAACTCTGGGCTTTCTGACTAGATGTCCCTCACTCTGGTGTTTCTCTGACTTAATGTTCAAATATTTACCTGTGCTACCAAAAAATCTACCGACATTGCATGTAATAACAGTACTTCTTAAGTGATTATTTTTACTGGAATAAATCTTGTACCAAAGATCCAGATACAACATTTGTATCTAAAATACTGCATGCCCCCATAGATAGTGCATCACAAATGCAGCAAATGCTGCTTTATGACCACTCATAGGAAAGCTCGCCCCTTTTGCTACTTGTTAGGAGTCTTGTCTCATTTCAGCACTTGGTGGTGGTTTCCGTTTCCAGAAGGAGAGCAATGTGTGCCTCTAATCTACTCCACTCATTCAATGGGAGACGGGAAACAAGTGGGCACTGAGAAAAAGAGCAGCAAGAGAGCTGACCAAACACAAATTGTTTATTTTGACAGATTATAGAGTGGTCTACCACAAGTCCATGATGGTGCAAAAGTTAAACAATGAATGGCCATGGAATGAGAAGGGAGGACGGCTGTTTGCTTATTTGTGGAACGTTTTTGTCTTTTTCACCACGCACCATTATGTGGTCTGTTAGTCAGATACATAATGTTCTTTTGGCATTAAGAATATTGGAAATTACACTATCTGGTCTCTCACACACAGGTTTCATGTGAGTGACTAATGACAATGTAAGGCATCTTTACTGCTTCAGGCACAACTTGCAGAACTTGTCAGTACTCTCTAGTGAGAAAAAAAGCATTTTATTGTCTCTTACAATCTAATAACAGCAGCCTAAAACTCACATTTTATGTACTTCTTTAGCCACAAATCTCAAATCTCTAGTTTGGGATACAAGTGGCTGCATTTGTCAGCAATAACACAGAATAAATCATGATTCAGAATATCATCTTTGCCGGCACTGGCAAATGAAGTTGCATGTTCAACATTTGTGACTACAGCTACAGCAAGGGGCCGGTGAGGGGCCAGCATGTTTGGAATGATTACATGGTCGGTTAGGCCTTCCTTGTAGCTATGCAGCCTAATTAGTAAGTGGAAATCAAAAACACCATCTATCTATTTCTGTAGGCAAAGTGCATTCACTCGCGGTGCCCATGTAACCGCTGCCTGCCGAATGCCTCTGTATGAATGAGTTTGTAAATGTTTTTTCTTCAGGAAAGTTGTTGATACCTTTGAAAGCATTGGAACACAATTTGATGGCAATGGCCACCATTCGGTACATGGGGGCAAAGGTATTAAGTGATAATGTGTCTTCTAAAAGTCCACATAAAACCTAACGTTAGCTTTCGTCCAAGAAGCAGGTGTCTTTTCCTTGAAGCAATGCGCTCCTGCGGATATTTCCCTCGATTCAGAAATCACTTACCTTGCAAGAATATGTATTATGCACCGGGTCCATGTTAATTATTTCGTCCACGGTGCCGGTCAAAACTATGTTGGCCTCCTCTTCCCTGTCCTCCAAGTCTTTCTCCGGGCAACTTGCGGCGCATCGCTGCCACAGAGCCACTAGCAGCCCCGCCAGAAGCAGCGCTGTCCGGCTGGCCCGGAGTGTCCGCTGGGAACCCATGACCACCACACGGATTGTAACCCGAAAAGTAAACTTTCCTAAAATTTAATTTTACCGCCCGGGGCGTCCTAGAACAAATTCCAAACTCCTTTGAATATGCAGAATTTTTGCACCGAGCTTCCTCTCCACAACTTCCCTACGGACTACCAGTGTCTCTTTCAGTCTGCAGCCCTGTTCCCTGCATCTGCAGCCCGAGTTAAAATCCCTCTCTGCCACCGCCGGCTGGGAGACCAAGAGGGAAGAGAGGAAGGAGGAGGAAGAAGGAGGACTAGGCAGGGATCTTTCTCTCTTTCTCTCTCTCTCTCTCTCTCTCTCTCTCTCTCTCTCTCTCTCCAGGAATGCAACTGCACTTCTCTCTCTCCCTCTCTTTTCCTCTCTTTCACACACAACGCCCCCCCCCCCCAACGCACACACACACGCACACACGAACACACACACGCACACATTCTCAGTGACGCTCCAGGATTTGCATGCGATCTGAATTGCTGATCCCACAAGTGAGGGTGTAAGTGGGGGCCAGGAGGGCTGGAGGACTGCGCGCTGGGATGCCTGTAAAAAGACGCTGTCCAACGCCGCCCCCAGTTGGACAGACAGTGTCTTTACCTCAGGTCCCCTTCAGCAGCAACCCCCAGACCTTGCACATGCAGGAGCAGGCATTGTGCAGGATATGTAGTCTGATGCTGGCTACCTCTTGCCTAAAATATATCTTGTAGATGTCACAGGCAAAGCATATAGAGATTTACCTGAAAGAAATCACAGAAAGGAACACAACAAGCAGCAGGCTTAGGTTATAGACTTATAGAAGTTCTGGTTCCAAGTGATAGATATAAGTATGAGATTTCAAGTGTGAGTTTAGTGGTTTGATCATGAAGGTATTTTTGTGTCTTTTTAATGCAAGCAAAAAAAATGTTTTGAGGGCATATTTATCACACTGCAATCAAAAATCAAGTTCGAAATTAAATATAAACAGGCCTTTTTTGTGTCTCAAAAAGTTTTAATTGCTAATAGTAAAGTTTTACATACCTTTATATTTGATGACAGTGAATCCCATCCTTAAAGGCTTTAGCAGCAATTGTAGGCTACCACTAACATGAACATGAGTTACATTGACTTTTATAAGAATGTAGGCATGCTCTCCAGGGTCTTTCAAGCTCTGTTTCAAAATTCTGAAAGTCCTGGATGTAGTCTTTCAATTCAGTTCAGTGTGTTTCAGTTTTATTTATTTAGCACCAATTCATGACAGAAGAGAGAGTCTTTCGCCATTAAAATATGACAAACATTTATTGTTGTCTATTATGGTGATTATGTTGTTGGAGAATAAATTATCTGAAGTTAAACCTTTTGTTAAAAATGATTTCCGTACGTGGATCCACTTCTGTGGTTCCTGGCAGTGGTTGTACCCCACAACAGATTAGATGCTGCTCAGACAGTCAGCTTTAAAAGAATATTGGATCAAATATTCTCCTGATGGTTTTTTTTCTAATGTGGTCATGGCTTCCAGATATGACATTAGATGTAGAAAGGTCACATGAAAAAAAAAATGTAAAAAAAAGACATCACTTAGGTCTTACCATTTTTAAACTTGGGCTTTAGCTCCCAAACTTAGATCTATTGTAGGATCATAATTGCCTTAAAAATGTTCTTGAAGGTGACAAGGCTGTCAAAAACCTGGCTCCTCACTGTGATATGACTTACTAGAGGATATAACTGGTATAGAGCAACTAAGAACACTCTGGTCTATAGTTTTAATCTCTTCCAACCTTTAATAAATCTGGATCTTTGATTGTATTCATGTTAGGGTCTTGGACAACTGTGTACACCCAATGTAAAACTATCGCGTTGACTGAAAATCCTTGTAAAACTGAACTCAAAAGCTAAATAGGCAGATGCTAAACTCATTCTATATCATTTAAAGTTCCCCTTATATCATAACACTTCCCATGTTTAAATCTGTAAATGTTACCATGTGGCTATTTTGTTAGAGCTCCTATTTAAGAACAGACAGTTCGTAAATTTCCACTCCTCATAAGCTGTAATTTTAACTACCCTTCTATTCCTGGGAAAATAACAGGCTTGGTTTTGCACAGTTGCTAGAGAGGATATTTGCAGAAATTTGTTCAAGTAGGCCTCAGCTCTGACAGCTGAGTTGACCCAAATAAACTGTCTTTTGAATGAATATTGATATATTTTGCCAGTGCTTTTCATGTTCTTTATCCAGAAGAGGTGAGGATCAAATGCGGACAACATACTCTTCCCACGCTATTCCTCTGGGCAGGTAAAGTTAAATATTCAAACACAAATAATGTCTCAAATCAACAAACAGCATAATCTGTAATAGCATCAGGCCTGGAGCTTCTCCACTGAAAGTACACAGCAGACTGATTTTGTGGTTTGAAATAAGGTTTTTATTGGCTTTCACATTTAAATGAGCTTCATTTTATAGCAGTATTGACTAGTTTGAACAGCAGTACACCCAAATTCAAAAACATTTCTAATGTACTGTATGTTATTATGTATTATAAATTATTCTGTATTTTGTTGTCCCTGCTGTCATTTTTGATTCTTGTATTGTTTTTGTATTATTGTCTTTTGGGTATTATTGTCTTTACACTTATTAAATCACTTTGTAACTTGTTTTTGAAAAGTGCTCTACAAATAAAGATTATTATTATTATTATTATTATTTTTGGACCGAATCAGTTCTTCGTGGTTTTAGTAAACTAACTGTTTTAGGGTACAAAAATTCAATGGTATCGCCTTCTCAACACACTAATTACAGTATAATACACAAAATGGATGCCTCTGTTTAGTTAAAATGTTGGACTCTAATAGCCGTTTAGTAGTCCTAATATTTTCCTCATATTCTTAAAGCCGCACTAATCAAAATTTTATATCCTTTTTTTACATTTCAAATGTGTAGTGTGAAATTGTCACTATTTGTGGCAAAACCACCAATCACCCAACTCCGTGTTCATCTCAACATCTTTCAGCTCATTGTTTTGGTTTTTTGTCGCTGCAATCTGGTTCAATCCAACTCTCATCAACCCTGTTTTCTGCCGCAGCTGTTTTTAGGTACAACACTAAGTAAACCCACTGGACACGATCAGGCCAGCACAGCAGACAGCAGAAGGACAAAGTTAGTGACTAGCTGGTGAACATCAGCAGTTAGCAGGTAACAGCTTAACAATTATATATTTCTCTCAGGAGTTGGTTGAGACCAAAACAGAGCTTAAAGGCAACAGTGATTTGTTTTGCTCTTAACCAAAATCCCACAGAAAATGTATACATTTTTGAAGTAATTAACATTGACAATTAAATAAATTAATTTAAAGTACCTAAATGAAGGAAAGGTTGGGTCAAATATAGTGTGCAAATCTCATGCCGTTAAGTTTCTGCATCAGGAAAAGATGCTTGAGACACACATTGAGCACCACTGTACTGTAGACAATCAGTTGTCATGTCTTTCTCTGTGGAGATAGAACATGATAATGTTCTGTGATTATTGGAACATCTCTCATAAAAATAATTCCTCCCCACAGCAATTATTTCCTGACAGCCCTCCTCCTCCCATAAATATTTCAACACAAAAGTCCCAGAAAGTAAACAAGCTTTAACAAGCATTTGACTGAAAGAACACACTTCATAGGCTCTTTTGTGGATCAAAGAGTAGGCAGATGCAATCATAGTAGGTGATAAAGAGGACCTGGGGAGCAAAGAAATCAACCTACATTCCCTCACAGGGGATTTACTCACGTGTACTGAAAAAGATTGTGTATGTCTCTGCATGGACTTTTTTTCTGTTGTCAACTATTTCAATTTCACGCTCTTCTTTGTTAAAACCACAGATTGTTTGTTAAAGAGCCACTTGATGACTGTGAGGTCTAAGCAAAACTAGTTGGTCTATTTTCAATAATATTTAGCAAGACAAGGTCAAATCTGAAAATGTGAAATATCAGCATGAAATACTGGTTCTCAGCAGTCTCATACTGGCCGTAGCCTTAAAAAAAAACACAGCAGTCAATCTGTACTTTTCACAGTCATGACAGTGAATGATGCAGATGGAGTCTATTATTATAATCTATTTTAATAAGTTGCACTTGTGTGGATGGCTTACACAGAGGTGCAGCTGGAAAGAGTCAACTCTGTATTCAGACGTGTGTCATTGGAAAGAAAATGGTGTAACCTGAGAGGCAACATTAGCAGCCAAATTGTATGCAAAGCCCAGGGGCTGGGTTTCACCGAGAAGCAGCTGCGTTGCTGCACCCCTGTGTATCACTGCATCACGGTCAGAGAATCACTGTGCAGTGCAGTATCGAAAACCAATCCAACCTTTGGGCTTGTGTTCAAGTCATGTAAGTGATATCTTACAGTGTGTGCCACATAAATAATGCACCACTCCTGCTAAAGTTATTCAGCGCCTTGGCATTCAGTTTTGTTACTCTCTTTATCCTGATGGTGTATGTTAATGTCCTCTGCTTGGTATGTGCTTTAATGTTTTACATTGCTATATTCCATAATATGCAGGCACACTGTCCAACATGCAACACAAATACACAAAGTACACACATTACAGCATTATCAAACGGGGCAGTATCCAGCATTCCAGCATTATCAAACGGGGCAGCTGTAGCTCTTTTGTTTTTCCAGAGGACAGGCCCAGTCTCCTTTATCAGGTAGCCTATCAGCATGAGAACAGATGAGCGAGCCTTGCCTGCTTGCATTGATCTGCCTCAGACGACCACAGACAAAGTGTCTAATAGCCTGCCCCTCTCTTTGCTGTCTCGCAGTGCGACAGACCAAGCTGTAGATAAACTCATCTGGTGATGTGCTTACCTTGTGAAATGCAAGTCATTATGGCTGTGTTTGTCGTTTGCATATTTATAGAATGATGCAAGCGATTAGATGCATCAGTGAACTTCACATTGCAGTCTAGACCAGGTTGTTTCCAAACCACACAAAGTCCTCAATAATGTTAAGGTGCGTGGGCATCATACACATGTTTTTTGGAAGTTTGACTTGTCTCCTTCACAAAAAGGATGATTTAAGCTTATTTGTTTTAAGGGTCACGCATCTATTTTTATGTCTGGATTTGCTTCAAATTTGTACTGAACATGTAACTTAGCCCCCTACAACATGCAGAAATACATTTGCATGTGTATCAGGTTGAAGTCAGTGAACTAACAAACTATAACCAACTGTTATTATTATTATTATAGAACGACATACAGATACCATTTTTAAGAGAAAGTTACTTTTATTTCACTGAAAGAAAATAAACATAGATTCCTTTCAGTAAGCATTATTTGTCAAAAATAAGTGCATATAATTACATGAACCCTTTAAAGGACCCCTGGAGACTCAAGGACCCCTCCAGTGAGCTGATAAAATAACCTGAAGCCAACACTAGCCCTGGTTTCCTTCAATCTATCACCCCTTTCACATTAAAGCAAGGACCCTGGAAAGACATGTGTTCTGTTGGTTTGAAAGTTCTATACAAGGAGGAGCATGAGGGTTACTCCATGCAAACAAAAATCTAAATACACAGAAAATGCTTAAAGTCTTCCTCAGTTTTATGAAACAGAAAAGTGAGAGTACAGTCTGAATATATATCTATATTGGTTGGATTTCAAACTGTTGCAGTAAGATATAATTTCTGGAGCTGTTAAACCATCTTGGTAAAAGGTTCATCCAAAGTTAATTAGTTTCCCAAAAAGGTTCACTGTGTAATTCACAATAATTGATTATTTTTGTCCTAGGCATTGCATATTGTTTGCTGGACTTAAATAAATCCCAGATGTGTTTAATTGTGATGTTTAGGATGTATATTAAGCATTGAAGCAACTAGTGCTAAGCTAGTTTTGTTGACTTTTATATTCTTTGATCTGGAAAAGAAAAGTCTAATATTACAAAAACTTAGAGCATTTTATTTCTAAATGACATCTATAATCTTTCTCCGTACTGTATGTGCTTTTATGCTATGTGGAAAGTTCAGGGTGAAATTTGGTGCTTTCTAGTACCACATAATATCACTCCAATTGCAGCACTACTTTCCCAAAACAAACAGTAGAGGTAGAAGAGCTGCAGCAGAGCAGAGCTGTTTAGCTATCTGACAGTTTGCCAGATGGCCCTCTGCTTTGTGGCTTCAAGTCTAAACAGGAGAGGTGGTTTCACACCTGGTTTTATCCCTGTGCATTTAACTGGAATGTCAAATAGCTCAATGCCCCGTGGAGCCTCTCCCATTTCTGTTTTCTCGCTCCAGCTTTCTCCAGTCTGCAGTTTGAGGCTTTGAGCTGAGCTAAAAGTTTTTTTTTTTTTTTTTTTTGGTGTCAGCTGAATGAGCAAACGGGTAAATACTCACCATCTGGGAGCAATGGGGTGGACCTCTGCAAGCTCCTTCTTCTTTCTGTCTCTCATACACAAATTTGCAATGTCTTTTCAAGTGTTCATTTACAATACAAACGCTAGCCTTACGGTCCTTGAGGGTTTCCACCATCTTTAGTATCTATTTAATCTGAATGGATTGCCAGAGATAGAGTTGAGTGGAGACAAGATAAAGGAGTGTCAGTGAGGAACACCACGTAGACCGTCTGCCTCATTATAAATAGGGACACAGATAAAGGCCCCTCACTTCTTCATGTCACACATGCTGAGTGTATTGGCTCCTAGAGTGGATTTAGTGTGTAATGTTTCCACACAACCACATGATAAGTAAAAGAAACTCAGAATCTATCAAGGTCATAATTTTCTAAACCCATGGAATCACAAAAATCCCCAAAACTGGGGTTACCAAATATTAATGTGAAGAGTAATGTGCAAGTATAAGTTTCCTACAAATCATTATGTTGAAAACCAGCTGTGAACTGTTGGTAGCAGCGGATGATAGCGAGCTAGTTTCCATTACTATTAGTTGCTTTAGAAAACCTCTCCATCCATCTGGTCCCGTTCCCGCCCTACTCGTTTATGCAGAGTGGCCACAATTTACCAACGGCCATTTTGTCTAATGGATACCTTTTATTAATTGCCAGCTTGCCCTTTGGCAGGCGCTCGCCAGAGTCCATTAGGAAACGAGTCTACTGTGAAAGACCACAACCACGCCACTGCAGATGAATGGCAAAATCAAAACCTGTCTCCTGACTCCAAGTGATATAGTTGCCACTGTTGAACTGATTGGTATTCTTTCCATGGCTACTTCTGCTGTATGTAAAATGATATACATTTTGATGTGACTGCTCTACTACTACTACTCTAATTCACCATAATGTCTTCTCCTCTCTATTTAACATAGAATCTCACCATAACAACAGGATTACGTATAGGTAGACAGTTGCCTGTAATAGAAATACTGAGTAATGCCTTTGTGGAAACACCAACACCATGGTGGGACCGCTGTTCGCTGTTATGCTCTCTGATTAAGGACTTTTTGATGTACAGGAACTCAGTGTCAAAGACGATCCTCATTTCCATAAGCTGGCCTCGGGTTTCCCCTGCAATAGTGTTTGATGTACGTAGACTTCTTACCAAAGGAAGGAAACATGATCAATGGGTGAGTGTATGTGTGTGTGTGTCCATAGATACCCTTCCTAAATCAGGGAGCTGAGCACCGTGCCAGAAGACAAACTAAGCACTGTAACAAGAAAGTGCAGCATCATCATGTCTTCCTCTTCTGCAGACTTGGTTTAACCCAAAATGGCTGTCCAGTCGCATTAGCTAATTGAAAACTCTGTTGTCTCTGTGCCAATTTGAACTTTTTCGTCTGACCAGCTATGCTGATTCATTTCAGCCAGATGACCTAATCATTCACTGTAGAATACTTGTCTAGTTTGGATTCACCTGTATCCATCAAAAGGTTTTTATTGAATAAGTCATTATAAATATATATAATATATTGTGTTTGCATTATGTTACAGTCTACAGCTAAGCATATGAAGTAAACACGGAGTCATAAGTTAGTTTCAGTTCCATTTTATTAGGTTGCAAGTTTGAACATTGTTAATAGTTTATTGCAGTGTTGGGCAAATTACTCAGAAATTATAATGAGTTACTTTTACTTATTACTCATTTAAAAAGAAACAATATTACTTATTACTTTGTATTAAAATTAAATAGTCACGTTACTCGTTAAGTTACAATTACTTTCAAACACCCCACCCCATCCTTAAAAGTGATGGAAAAGCTGTTTCCGTCACAGCGCATATTAGAAATGAATCCACTTTACTGGAACAATAATTACAAGCAGCCGAACTGAAAACACTGCAGCCTCTCAGACCAGAGGAAGCTGGATTGTAAAGGCTATGGATATAGGCCATTTAAAAATAATAAAAAACAAGTAGGTCCCTCCCGACATTTTAGCTAATTGCGTATTCATTACAGCCTCATTGAATATGATTTTTACGAAGCATATAACGTTTTTAAGGCCACTCTGAGATAAAATAAAATCAAGCAAGTGTCTCGACTTCCGAACTAAAGTTACTGTTTTGCACATTCATTCATAAGAGAAGTATTCAGTGCTTCTACCAAACACAAAACGTTGCTTAACTCCACTCTCTCCTGCCGAGTGGTTGCTTCACTGGCAGCAGAGTTTCTTTCTACAGGCTTAAGTTTCACGTTGAGGTGCTGCTTTAGCAGATTCTTCGACACAAAATTGTTCGAAAATCAATGTTCAATCAATGTTCTACCAAAGCGCTTTTGCCCCCCTGACTGTGCGTGTATCCTGTAGTGTTTGAATACAAAAAACCTGTCTATAGTAATAGGGTGGTCTTGGGTGACATCACTGGGCCAAACCAAGAAGAGGGTTTTCTTTTTTTATAGAAATGTTTCTTTTGGTTGTTTTTCGGTTGGTCTAAGTAAATGTGTGAAGATCGCTGACCTGTTTATGAGATAGTGGGAGAGGAGTGAACTGATAATCAAGTTCCAAATGGTAAGGGATTGTTACTGTAGTAAGGTTTTGTAGCAGATCAACCTTCATTAGAAAGGGATGGGGTGAATCAGTTTGGGTGTAAATTGAACACCCTATTTAAACAGTGGGATGTTTGCTCCCAAGGGAGAAAGAGGTGAGGCTGTGCTGTGGCAAATATGTGCCTTTTGCTAGGTTCCCTATGCATTGAGCCAGTTATTTTCCTTAAGTCCTTGTGTTTGTTTGAGTTATCTGTGTACTTCAGACTACTGTAAATAAAATGATAAGCTCTGGGAACACAAGATGTCTGAGTCTGTCTACCTACCACCTTCATAGTCACTCTGGCCAGGATACACTACCACATTTGGTGGCAGTGGTGGGATGGCTTGCCAAGGGGTGCCCAGTTCCGTTGGATGTGTGAGGGACACCTGCTTGCGTGAAGTGCATTGATGCACTTCCCGAAGGAGAAGGCAGTATGATGGAGTGACGTCACCACAGTTGAGAATGCACTTGAACTGCCAACACGCCTGGCTCTTTGGCTTTGTGGTCAAAGTAGCATGTTTGGTACCTTGTAGACCCTTGTTCAAATCTGGGCAGGGTGACTGCTCTCGCCCTTTGTTGCATACTACCATAGCTATCCATTAAATGACACCATACAGTATAAGCCTAAATTAGTTTTTTATACCATGTTACATATATAGCATAAAGAAATGCAAAGAAATAGTGGGTGGCTCATTTTTTAAAATTTGATTTGAATGAATTTCATCAGTGTCAACAATGGATTTTATTTTCATGTACCTGCCAGCCATGGAGGCTAAAACAATTTTGCCACAGGTTTTTTTTAACACTCCTGTAGTTTAAAATTTTTTTGTTTATGTAGTTTTGTAAAAAAATTTTACAGCAAAGCTGCTGGAACCCTATTGTTTTTTTCTGATTTTTCCTTCTTCCTTCTTTTTCTCCACTAAAAGTGTTTGGGCAGCAAAAACTGCTGAATGAAAACTCACCAAAATTGGCACGTAGGTTGCAAAATTCACCCACTTCTCAGGAAAAAAAAATTGGCCCTCATAGACCTCATGGTGGCGAATCTACTTTGCGTTTTTGCTATTATGCACTCTATATTTTTCAGAATATGCTAATTCAATTAATATCTATATCTCCACAAGTCTTTCTTCAAATGCTACCAAAATCAACACAGACATTCTTTGGATGGCCAATATCAAGTGTCGCAAAGGGTTTTTAGATCGGTCTAACAGTGAGTCTGCAGCAATATTCAGTATCTTGCTATAACTTCTACAGTATGCACAACACTTTCTTTTTTGCTCAGTTTTGGATCAAATTTCCAGCTTTTGATTTGGGCAATGGTCCAACACAATCTATGATTACTCTCTCAAATGGCTCACCCATTACTGGAATAGGGTTAAGAGGAGCAGGGGCGATCGACTGATTGGGCTTTCCAGCAACTTGACAGACATGGCAAGTACAACAATTATTGACGACATCATGTTTGAGTCCTGGCCAAAAGAAATGCTTAAGAACTCTGTTATAAGTCTTAGTGACCCCCATGTGTCCTGACCATGGATGGTCATGAGCCAAGGTGAGTACCTGGGAACGATAAGTTGTAGGCACAACAACCTGGTAAGTCACATTCCAGTCCACTTCCCCCGGAACCGCATTAGTCCAGCAACGCATCAGCAGGCCATCATCAAGAAAGTAGGCCACTTTCCTCCTTCTTGCTTCTTCCTGGCTGAGAACAGAAGTTAGACATTTCGAAAGGGTGGAATCACCTTGTTGTGCTGCGATGAACTCCTTCCTGGTGGCTGGGAGTTTCAAAGCCACAGGAGAAGAGGATGTTCCGATCTTAGGCATCTGTATCTCAGGCTGACCTTTAGGGTTGGTCTTTACTGCATCAGAAAAGTCTTTGGTGACTAGAAAAGACCATATTTTTTTGATAGGGCCCTTGTAACTACACAAGCAGGAAAAATGTCAGGTATGTGTGTCGTGTTTGACTCAAGGTTTGTTTCTGGGTTATCTAGTACCTCAGGCACTGGCATAACCTTGCCCCCAGCGAGGTCATTGCTCAGAATGAGGTCAACACCTTTGATGGGCAAGGCAGGAAGGACAGCAACATTAAACAGTCCACTAACTAGATGAGACTCAACATGTACATGATGCAACGGAGCAGGGATGAATCTCATTCCCACACACTGGACAACTGCACTTGACTGACATGATGATTCAGATGACAAAGGTAAGATTCCCTCCCTAATAATGGACTGTGAGCCACCTGTGTCCCTAAGAATAATTACCGGCAGACGATCTTTTGGGTCTCCAGTTAGTGACACAAAGCCTTCTAGACTGAAGGGTTTAAAACAGGGATCAATATCATCCGGTGACTCTTTTTCTGACAGTGGTTTAGTATTAATTAAACCCATGCCTTTTGACTGTGAAATGCTGGGCTGAGTACGTTTATGCTTTAAAGATAAACAATCAGCAATCACATGACCCTTCTTGTGACAGTAGAAGCATTCTCGGTCACCACGTGGAGGTGACTGTGGCCCCCTCGCCTTTTCAAAAGGAGGATGGCCAGGGTTAAGCTTCTCATGTCGCGGGCCTGAACCTCTGTCTGGACGAAAGGAAGACACAATACATTCTTGTGAGTTAACACAAACTCATCAGCCAAGACTGCTGCCTTAGACAAAGAAGTCACCTTTTGCTCATTTAAGAACGCCACCATTTTCTCCGGTAAAGCATTCTTAAAATCTTCCAACAACATTAACTGTCGAAGGGACTCAAAATTATCCTTGACTTCATTAGCAGCACACCACTTATCAAAGAAAACCCCCTTTTCACGTGCAAACTCAGCAAATGTTTGGCCACTGGATTTTTTGTGAATCCTGAATTTTTGACGATACTCTTCAGGTGCACGTTCATAAGCACGCAAAATTGACTCTTTAAGCACATCGTACTGCATGCGGTCAGCTATTGATAGGGAGGAGACAACCTCTTGTGCTTTACCCACCAGCTTGCATTGAAGCAAAATAGGCCACATGTCTTTGGGCCAATTTAGTGCAGTAGCAATCCTTTAAAAGGCAGTAAAATAAGAGTCAACTTCGGACTCTCTAAAGGTTGGTACTAACACAATGTTTTTAATGACATCGAAACTTTGTTTTCCAGGGACTGTCTGCAAAGTACTGATTTCTCAAATGTAGGTGGTAATGTATGACCAGCAGAAATTTTCATGGCTTCCACATCAGGCTCCCGTAATTGATTGATTTCTTTGTCAACCTCCAGCTTGCGCAGCTGTAATCGAAGCTCATAATCTGCTTTATGAACCATCTCCTTTTTCTGCGCCTCCATCTGAAGGCGGGCTAGGCGAACCTTCAGCCTGGGATCTGCGCTGGATCCACGGACCTCTGGGGAGAAAGGATCAAAACGAGGCAAGGTGGCAAGAGGAGCCTCGTGCTCATCTTTGCCACCCAACGGTGTAGCCACAGTTTGCGCCTTCTCACTATCAAGGAGAGGGGGAACCCCTGGTACAGCAGAGAAAACATCGTTAGGGGAGACCCCTGCCCCTGGCTGGGCAGAGTCAACAGGGACCACAAGGACATTTAATGCAATCAATTTTCCCACTATTGTTCCTAATTTCCCTTTTAACACCATACTTCTGAACAGAGATGTTAAAATGTGTTGCAATACACAGTAAATCATACTTCCGACAAGAATCAATTTTGTCAAGAGTGGGATTTTTTATAAAGTCTTCTAAATCAAAACTCATTTCAACTACAAGGTGTCAGACATGTTACCACAGTTTAATACAACAGCACACCATCACTTAATTTGACAAATCACCCACTGCTGTGTACAGCAAGAAAGCACCTGAGTGTGATGATAATCATAAGCAAACCCCCTGGTACCTGCCTAGCTTTAACTAAAACCTATGTATCTTCTGAGACATACCGGGCCCTGAATCTTCAGGTCAACAGCACTCAGAAACTACACTTGCAGTTTACTCACCAAGAACAAAAGGAACACAGCAGCCGACAACTTAAACCAACTAAAGATTAGCTACAAAATCCAGAAAAAAAAAAAAAAAGAACAAAACTCATCCAGTTGAAAATAGAACCCAGACGAGCCCCCAATATGTTACGACCCTGGCTCAAGGGGTGCAACATAAAAGAAGTGCCGATACGAAGAACTCAGCAGATGAAAGTTTATTCAACCAGTTACAATGTGTAACAAAGGGCTGTGGTACACTGCTGCTACAAACAAGGCTGATTGCATGGGGTGAGAGACCAAACTCTTCTAGGGTGCTCCTTTTATTTTGCATGTTCCATCCTGGTTGGCCAGCTCCAACCTCTTTTGGCCAATGTGCAGCTCGGCCAGGCTGCACAGGTGTGAGCCAGTCACCCATTCAACACCTGAGGAGAAATTAGTGGGGGAGGAAAACAAAACAAAAACAGGCCTGCTTGGCATGTAACAATCTGCATCAGTTATTCATGTCTGGCTTTGTTTCCTGTTTTGTCCTAAGTATCCCTAGTGTGTTTCAACTGTTTGTTCTCAGCTCATTTCCTTCCTGTCCTTGCCGGATTGTCTTCTTACTTGTTTCATGTTGTTCCTGTCTGCATCAAAACATATGTCCAGCGACAGGAAAACGCTGCCGTAAGTGCAATAAGACTGGCCTTTTCGAAATTAAGTGTGAGACTAAGCTTCTGGGGGCAGTAAAAACTACAGAAACTGATGTGATGAGGGCAGTGCCTTCCCCAACACCCACTTCCGAGAAACACTACAGTTTTTGTCACAAGTCCTGGTGAAAAGCTTGCAATTTGCAATGGCAAATTACTGACTGACTTTGTGAGACATGGACAGAAATACAAATGTTGGATATATGTGATTGCTGGCCCATTTACTACTAATCTGCTTGGTCAAAAAATGGCAACTAAAATGGGGCTTGTACGCAGTGTATATGGACTTAAGTCATTTGAGGATGTTTTTGCAGACATTGGACTATTGAACTTTACTCCAGTGAAAATTGAGCTCCAGCCGGATGCTCAGCCCTACAATATTACCACACTGCGTCGCAATCCCTCTCCCCATCCTGCCTCAAGTGGAGGACCAACTGGAATGGATGCAGTCTTTAGGCATCACCAAGGAAGTGAAAGAAGCTATTGACCGGTGTGCTCCCATGGTGCCAATGATTAAAAAGAACAAGAAACCCAGAATCTGTGTGGACCTAACTAAACTTAACAAAGCTGTGAAATGGGAGAGGTGTATCCTGCCCACTCATCACACTTGAAGCTCTCTGGCGCGACACTATTTTCCACTATTGATGCCTCAACTGGATTTTGCAAACACCGCTTAAAGCCAGTTGCAAGTGGCTTACAACTTTCATTACACAAGTGGGCCGTTTCTGTTGACAGGGGCTTCCCTTCTGCATTACGTCGGCGGCTGTAAAATTTCAGGAAAAGATGAGGACCCCCCAAAGACACTACTATGGTACTGTGGTGGTTATGGATGATATCCTGGTTTTCAGTAAGGACAAAAAAGACCATGATCATAACCTCAGTGCAGTTATGGAAACCGTTAAAGCTTCAGGACTAAAACCAGGAAAAATATCAGTTTGGAAAGTCTGAAATCCAGTATTTTGGACACATCACTGGGAAAATCGACATCAAGCCCGACACTGAAAAAGTCAGAGCCATCACAGAACTGCCCAGCCCCACTAATGTCACAGAGCTACGCCAGATGATCGGGATGATAAACTACTTGGGCAAGTTTCTCCCTGACCTTTCAACCGTCATGTACCCCATTAACAGTCTACTGAAAAAAAATGCTGTGTGGATTTGGGGAGCAAACGTTTGAACAAGTGAAAACCATGGTGCCCACAGCACCGGTTTTGCCATATTATGATGCAACCAAGCCAACAGTGGTTAGTGCTGATGCAAGCAAGGGCTCTGTATCAGGATCAGGGACATGGACTCTAGCCAGATGCCTTTTGATCACAAACACTGACTGAAACGGAGAAACGATATTCTCAAATAGAGAAATAATGCTTGCAAGTGATGTGGGCGGTTCGAGATATACATACAAGGCATGGGAAAGGTCTACTTGCAAACAGACCATAAGCCGCTGGTCCCTTTGATAAACTCATATGACCTTAACAAGCCACCTGTGAAATGCCAGCGGTTGTTAATGCACCTGATGAAGTTCAACGTTGAAGCTGTTCATGTTACAGGAAAGCAGCTCATCGTGGCTGATACTTTGTCACACTACCCCCTGCAGGACAGACATCTGACACAGACCACGATGTTAAAGCTTATGTACAGGCAGTGATATCAACAAGACTGATAACTGGTGACAGATTTGAAATCATAAGAGAGGCTACCAGCGAGGATGCTGACCTTCAGGCAGCTAAACTCACACAGGCTGGCCTGCAGAGTTATCACAAATACCACATGCTCTGTAAAAATTCCATGCTGCCAGAGCTCACTTGTCAAAAGTTGAGGTACTCTTTCTATACGAATTGTCATTCCCCTCCCACTGCAGAAGAATGTACTGTCTCAGGTACACAAATTTCATCAGGGCCTCACTAAGTGTTGTATGTCTGAATGGTGGCCAGGGATTGGTCGAGGCATCACAGAGATGGTTAAAACATGTGCGTTTTGCCTGAGGAAAAAACCTACTCAGAAGAGAGAGCCATTGCTAACCACGGCGCTGCCACATGGACTGTGGCAGAAAATTGCAAAACAATACCCCGGGGTGGTGGATTACAATTAACGTGAAATTGAGATTGCACACCTGCCTACCATGAGCAGTCAATAAGGCTGGCTCGTCTCCTACTTTACCTGATGCCCATGGCAATGCAGTTCCTGCAGTTCCTGCAGTACCCCTCAGCCCAAGTTCCACTCCAAAGAGGACACTGGCAGGAAGAGCAGTTAAAACTCCTGGCAGATTCCTTGTCTCCTAGCACATCAGCTGCTAGCTACCAGGCAGGCATTTGGCCTGGCTGAATGCCTGCCAGCCTGCTCCTTCACCGGTCTTGTGCCGAGCTGCACATGCTGGCCAAGAATTGCACATACGGTGCCGTTCCTCACGGATCTATTCCAAGTACTGTTAAAAAATATATAATATTCTCTGTGTGGTTCATCAATGGTGATAAATGATTTGAACGTCCCACGACTCAGCACAACAATTTCACAGCTGGTGTTCTGTCTCTTTTCCTCTTCTAGGACTATATTTATTCACAGCATTATATGTTGATATGTATATCATAATAGGCTGTATCATAGGCGTTGCTAGACCCTTTTTACTGGGGCACGTGCCCCTGTATTCATGCGCTGTGCCCCACGAACATGGTCAAGACCGATATGCATCGTTTGTCCGGTCAAGTTAGCAATAATAAATACACAACGTCAGGTTACACTTCTACTGGTTAACGTTTTGAAACATTGCAAAAAAACGAGCCAAAGGATGAAGAGGCACAAGAAGAGAAAAAACAGAGTGACTTTAAGGGAACAGCAGTCAGGTAAACTTGTGTTGTCTCCTCTCAAAGTCTGATGTCAGTACAGTAACAGTAATGTTAGGTTAATGCACAGCTGCAGTGACTCTGAGCAGTGCTTCTTTGTCTATCTGTGTTTTAGCTGCTTTCTAGCTTTTGTGTCTGAACAATTCTGAAGTGAAATACAAATTATAAATTAATTAATAATAATTAAAAATAATTAGTTAATAAACTGCAGCTCGGAAAATATAACTGTATCACGTGTGAACATGCACGAAATGAAACTCGAGCATTCCAATAGAAACATTAGTAGGACCAGTCCAAACCCGGATGTGATGGCACTCTTCATAGGCGCACATCTTTTTCAAACAAGACAGGGATTACAGTGGGGGAAATAAGTATTTGACCCCTTGCTGATTTTGCAGGTTTGCCCACTTACAAAGAATGCAACGATCTATAATTTTAATCATATGTACATTCTAACAGTGAAAGACAGAATCCCAAAGAAAATTCCAGAAAATCACATCATATGAATTTATAAAAATTGATGACCATCTGATGAGGAAAAACAAGTATATGACCCCCTGGACAAACAGCATGTTAATATTTTGTAGAAAAGCCATTATTGGCCAGCACAGATGTCAAACGGTTTTTATAGTTGGTGACAAGGTTTGTGCACATTTCGGCAGGGATGTTGGCCCACTCCTCCCTGCAGACAGCCTCCAAATCATTCAGGTTCCGAGGTTGTCGCCTGGCAACTCGAATTTTAAGCTCCCTCCAAAGATTTTCAATTGGATTCAGGTCTGGAGACTGGCTAGGCCACT
>NC_060157.1:28993470-29055169 GCF_021292245.1 Micropterus dolomieu | reverse complement strand
CACATTAAGCCTGTGGCAAAGAACCTTGGTGTTTGGTTTGATAGTAATTTAAATTTTGAGCAGCACACCACAAAGCTTGTTCAATCATGTTTTTATCAACTTAGAAATATAGCAAAAATTCGATCTATGTTAACTTTTAAGGACACCGAGACCATTTTACACGCCTTCATCTCATCATGCCTGGATTATTGCATCAGCCTTTTCACCTGTTTAACCCAAAAATCTACTGATCGACTCCAGACTGTCCAGAACTCAGCTGCCAGGCTTTTAACCAGAACAAAGAAATATGACCACATTACTCCTATTTTAGCTTCATTAAACTGGCTCCCAGTGTGTTTTAGAATTGACTTTAAAATTCTATTGATCACTTTTAAAGCTCTTCATGGCCTCTCGCCTTGTTATATTTCTGACCTTTTAGTCCCATATACACCAGCACGTACCTTGAGATCCTCGGGCAGAGGTCTGCTGTCTGTTCCAGAGTCTCGAGTGAAAACTAAAGGGGACAGAGCGTTTGCTGTCAGGGCCCCGAGGCTCTGGAACAGCCTGCCCGAGGAAATCAGGTCAGCTGAGTCAGTCAACTCTTTTAAATCCCTTCTTAAAACATACTTTTATTGGAAAGCCTTTCCCGATCTTATTTGACTTTATTTTATTGTATTTTACTCATTTTATATTTATCTTAAACGTGTATTTTAGTCTTTTCAGTGTTTTCATGCTTTTATCTTGTATTGTTTTTGTATTATTGTCTCTTGGGTATTATTGTCTTTACACTTGTTAAAGCACTTTGTAACTTGTTTTTGAAAAGTGCTCTACAAATAAAGATTATTATTATATTATTATTATTAAAATGTTGATTAGCGGGACAAACTGGGCAATCTGGATGCACATCTCTTACTAAATAATAAACGTCACATCAAGTCATAATATAAATAGCATTTTAACTTTGAAAATGAATTAAAGGAAACCTGGGGGTGTTTGAATGGGACTGATGGAGCTGATAACATTAATATCTAGCAAGTATTGTTATCCATAAAATACAGGGGCTATGCTGGAGTTTGTCAGTAAAGAAGATGCTGGATCATCAGCTAGTACAAGCACAGTTGATCCACATCCAGCCTTAGTCCAGTAGGCTACTAGCACAGACCTAGGTGAAGTACAGGCAGCCTCAGCCAGTACGAGCACAGCCAGAGATGTACAGCCAGCATCAGATACAAGCAGCTCTGACCCTAATGGAACAGACGCTGCTCCACCAAATGACCAAGCAGGTTGGACCCCTGTCTTAACAGATTTTATAAGGACTGAGTTAGTGTGCAGAGGTCCATTCAAACCAGCACTGGATGAAAGAGCTTTCCATTCCATTCAGGTGTATTACAGAGACAGATGGAGGATTATAGTGAGAGCACCGTGGTGTCAAGTGTGACTGTGCAGCAATGGCAAATTGATGTGAGTATTATGCAAATTAGCGGCAACAGGCATAAACGAGAACCCAGGGCTTGCAAAAGGTTCCTAGGTAGCCTACGTATCGAATATGCACAAACAGGCATTGGGAGAATACATGTGCTATCTTGGCTGCAGTCTGAAAGGAAGAGGTGTGATGTGAATTTGCGACAATCAGCGTCAAGGGGTTAATGAATTACTTTCATGATTAGAGAGGCTGCTGTTAGTAATCCTGCCCAACACTGGGTATGCATGCTTATGCTCTGGTCAAAGCCCTTTCTTACATGGCAGTGCCAATAATAACAGGCCAAGCAAGGGAAGCTGCTAAAGCTTGTGGTTCTCCCCGTCAGAAGAAATAACAAATGTAAACATTTGCACATTTTTTATTTCTTAGTACTGTACAGTACAACACACCCAACAACTAATAATTCTGCGGCAGCATCCAGTTTTTGATCTGGGACAGACAGATTCTCGTTCTCCACCTTCTCCTCCCTCCTCCTGCGCGGTACTCCTGCTCCTGCTCTTGCTCCGCCTCCTCCTACTCCTCCTCCTCCTCCACCTCCTCATCTTCCTCCTATCCCTTCTCCTCCTCTAACTCCTACTGTTCCTCTTTCTTCACCTCTTACTCCACTTCATACTGCTCTTCCTCCTCTTCTCTGGTGTCCTTCCTTCACATCTTTCTGGATCCATTGTTCCAAAACTGAATTCACCTCGCGCAGAACCATGGCTCAGGGTGGGCGGTCATCTGCCTCCACCGGTTGGGGGTGAAGGAGAGAGAGAGAGAGAGAGAGAGAGTGTGAATGAATGAACTGACTCTGGCCCATTTATCTTTGTGTTTCCACCTGGGTAGCTGTGTCCTAACTGAGCTCAAGCTGTGCTGCCTTGAGTGAACAATACTGAATGTTAGTGCTTTCTCAGTGACCACATGGTGTAGGCAATGAGAAATGAAGGGATTTGTGTAGAGTTTAGGAAAATGTGTGTGCTTTTTGAAAAACGTTCAAAAGCCTGCTTATAGTGTTTTAGCATTGGAGAAAAACTGCAACTTATTGGGAGAAAACTGAACATTGAACACCCCCATCGCCAAAATGGCATAATTCCCGTTTCATTACTCCTCTGCAAAGATTGGGAGACTATGAGATTGGGAGTCGAATCAGGCTCCTTCTATCAAAGCATCGAATCTTTGACTATTGGGGGTCACCCATTGTGAAAGAAGCGGCTGTAAAACGGGGAATGAATTTTTTTAGCTTTACAACCCCCATCAAATGACTTGTTCACAATTTGATCCATTTGGTCCGATAACATTTGGAAAGTCTAGAAGATCTGCACGATTATCATTTTACACCGATTCAAGTTGTCAAGTTTAATTTGTTCTTGCCGACGAAGAAGCCTACTCCATGTTAGAACCTAGAATTTTCTCCACTGCACCATAAATTGTGACTTCAGCCAATCCAAGGATGTCCCCCCTGTATCTGTCTAGTTCATGGGTCAGTTTCGTCACTACCACAGGCATACAGGGTGTCCCAGACATTCCATGTCCCAGTTATGGTGTCATTCTTTGAGAGGCTGATGGTTGATGTTGGTGTTGATATTGTCCCAGTTACATACTCGTCGCCCCCACCCTGTGGCGAAACAGTGGGCAGCGTGGTTGTTGTTTTTCCAAACCGTGACAGATGCCAACTATTGTGAATAGTTGGGCTAATCTCTGACAAACTAAATTCAGTGTTCCCTTAAACCAAAATAAACAATAGATATGTGACTTATAGGTATAGAAGTCACCTAAATGGTAGCCAAGCTAAAATGGTAGGCCGAACATCACCAACTTATGCCTTCAAAGTAGCATAATTGGAAGTGCCATACTGAACACATCCACAGGTGTGTTGCCTGTGCAGGTGGGTAGATGCATTCAGGCCAGGATACAGTGCTGGGCTGTGGCAGGGGATGAGAGCCGCCCCCAGCATTTAGAAGCAGATGTTACCCCATGAATCCTTGCCCAGGAATCTATGACTCATACCAAATCCCTCCTTCTGCTTAACAAAAATCCATAAGAGGAGGAGGAGGAATGAAATGGGGAAAGGGAAAGAACATGGGGCGGTGGAGGGTCAATCAAGAAGTGCGTGACAGAGGGAGGGAAGGATGAAGGTGGGAAGGATTAACAGATGGATGGATGGCAGATGACTAAGGTGGGTGGTGGAATGAGTGCAGGAGTAATCTCTCTTTAACAACTTCCCCACACTCTCCCCCTCCAGTCTAGAAAAGAATGACATGCTCCATCATAGAGGAAATATTTCAAAAGCACAGCTGAGTGAAGAGGCAAAGCTGAAAATAAACAGGAGCGACGGCAGAGAAATCAAAGCCTCGGACTGATGAAAGTGCTCCCAACATCCTGTCTGTCACTTAGCAGAGGAGGCCGGCTGCCTGTTAGGACAAGAGTCCCTTGTGGCTTTGAGTGTGCATACATTTGTGGTGTTCAAGTTATTTTACGTGTGTGTTGAAGTCAAGTGACTTTATGTGTGTTTCTCTCTCTGTCTTTCTCACACACACACACACGCACACACACACACACACATACACACAAACTCTCCAGTGAAAGCCATGTCTAAAACAAAGGTGAGTGTTGCCGATTGAGTGAGTTGGTGTCTCATCAGTGAAGTATGTCTGGCTTGAACAGCCCTCCGAGAGATTAAGAGGGCCCCTTGGGTGTAAAAGTAGGGATGTGTTCCCCTTCCCAGTGTTGTTACATTTAATTTCTCACCCACTCACGCCCTCACCTTCTCAGTTTCTCCATGTAACGTACTCTAAGGCCAACATATACATTTGCATGCGATGAATGCAAACAGACACACACTGCTGCAGACTTACAGTATCAACCTGACTGGGGTTTAATCAGCTTTCTGTAACCCTGCAAGTTATTTACCAAATCACGCACCAATTAAATATGCAAAAACAAAATTGTGCATGTATGACATTTGCTTGATGAAAATGAGCTTGTGCTGGCAGAATAATAAAAAATCTAAAGAACATGAGGCCGGGCATTGTCCTGCGCCAGGAGGAACCGAGGACCCACTGCACCAGCGTAAGGTCTGACAATGGCTCTGAGGATTTCATGACGGTACCAGACGATCACTGACCCTCCACCAAACTGGCCATGCTGGATGATGTTGCAGGCAGCATAGCGTTCACCATGGCATCTCCAGACTTTTTCATGTCTGTAACATGTGCTCAGTCTGAACTTGCTCTCATGTGTGAACAACGTGTGCCAATGGCAGACCTGCCAACTCTGGTGTTCGCTGGCCAAAGCCAATTGAGCTGAACGGTGCTGGGCTGTCAGCACAGATCCCACCAGAGGACGTCAGGCCCTCATGCCACCCTCATGGAGTCTGTTTCTGACAGTTTGGTCAGAAACATGCACACCAGGGGCCAGGGCTACTCAAAATATTAATTGATGAAATATAGGATTTGGGTCTGGGGTTTTCTCCCCAGATGATTTTGAGCACTAAACACTTAATTTCCTGCATTTTCCAGAATGCACCAAAGTTACTTCTTTTGGACAACGCAGATGTTTCTTCTATATTTACATTGCATTGCAGGTTTTCTTATTGTCCAAATAAACCTTTCTAAAAGCATTTATTTGTTAATTAACATTTCTTGGTGCAAGTTGGTTTTTTTTGCCCGGTATGCCAGATTTCCAGTCCACCGTTAGAGGTCATTTTGAGTGCTCTGGCAGTGCTCCTCCTGTTCCTCCTTGCACAAACAAGCAGATACCATTACTGGTGCTGTGTTGATGCCCTTCTACAGCCCTGTCCAGCTCTCCTAGTGTAATGGCTGTCTTCTGGTAAAACTTCTTGCGATGGCACATATGGATGTGCCATCCTGGAGGAGCTGGACTACCTGTGCAACCTGAATGGGCTGCAGGTACCACCTCATTCTACCAATAGTGACAAGGACACTAACAAATTGCAAAACGATAGAACAATTAGTCAGGAAGGATAAAGAGAGAGCAATTGTGTGTGGCCGCCACCTGCAAAACCATTCCTTTTTTGGAGGTTGTCTTGCTGTTGCCTCTCCAGTGCACCTGTTGTCACTTTCATTTGTGCCAAAAACAAGTGACACTGATTCGCAATTGCTTATGCTTCCTAACTGCAGATTCATATCCCTGAATATTTAATTTAATATTATATTGCGATCACTAAGTGTACCCTTAATTTTTTTGAGCAGTGTAGAAGACAACACTAATAGTCAAAAGCAAAAGAGGATCCACTGATCTGGAATGCTAGGAGAAATACTTTGATTGTAATCTCTTTTAAATCTATGAATGTGTTATTTTTACCAGACTACAAGGATCATCAGAATAAAGTTTAAGAGTTAATATCATTTAGTAGACACATTAATTTCCAATTAATTTTAAGCCAGTTTTATTGCCATTCTTTAGTGCCAGCAACGGATTTTAACACTCTTACTGTATACTAAATTAAATTGAGTTCAAATACAGGTTATTTTAAGACTACTTAAAAACGAGATGCTGGTGAATTGCCTTAATCTTCATATTAAGTGTTGTGGAAAAACAACTTTAGTTCAGCTCCAGTTCTCTAAATGAAGGAAATAATTTTTAAAGTAGTTGACATGAGCAGAGGAATTTCAAATAGAAATACCTGATTCTTCACTCTAAAAACTAATTCAGGGGACCTTTAGTCATTACTTAAATATATATATTGTTGTGAAATAAAAAATCAAGTTCTGAGATACTGTTAGACTTTTTACTTGTAATTGTTATTTTATTGAGCTTGGATGACACGCAAATTATGCCAATATACTAGCATGACTTGTCAGAGTTTAACATTTTCAGTTAATCAAAAAATAATTTAATTTTAACGTGTTAACGTAAAATACAATTTGTTGATGTTTAAACGGCCCACAGTTTCCCTCTCTTGCATGTGCAGGCATGTTCAAGGCAGACAAGTGACCACAGGGCCACAGCTGAAACTCATTGAAGATGATGTGTTGAATGGTAAGTAATTTTATGCTTAAGTACACATATTTGCATTTTCTCAGGATGATGTTGGTGATAGCCTGCTGTAACTGAATACCGAAATCTGGAAGTCCTTACTCTGAAATTTGAGCAGTGTTGATAGTACGGTGTGCCGAGGTAAAGTTAGCTAGTAGCTGTAGCCTGTCACTGATTGAGTAGGCTTAAATGCGGGAGTAATAGGTGGCCAGGCAGCCAGGGAAAACGTCTTGGAAAGCTAACTTAATATGGGATTACCCATTAGCCACCGCTCCGGTTAGCATGTAGGCTAGCTACGTTTCTAAACTACAAGTAGCTAGACAAACTAGACTATGATTCAGATGAGAAGAAATACTAAAGATAACTCGCTAACACACAACTTAACTCTTGCAGAGATCAACTAAATTATTAAGTTCAAGTTACTTAGAAATATGTATTATAGTGGCCAAAAAGCTTCTTGACCTCACTTAAAATATTATGTTGGATCAACTTAAATACTTCCATTCACGTTGACAATTATAATGTTACTTGCGTTTTAACTGTGGCCTAAAAGGTAATTCACCATACTCAAAAGATTGCTTTTAATGAATGTAATTCTGCCAGCAGTCTTAACTTAAAAATTCTATTTTTAATTTCTAACAATAACATATTTGTTTTTGTTGACCCAATGTTTTATTTTTTAGTGTTCCTGCTTGTCATACTACTGTTAGTGCAGTAGGAGTAGATGAGTACAATGAGATACATTCATTAAAAACTTGATTATCAGTTCTTTACATTGTTGTGTAAGGTTCGGAGAAGAGTCTGTTAATACTAGGGCTGCTCGGAGGTTCTGTGGTTGTGGTGGACCATGGTTAAGAAGTTGGCCATGTATCATGAAAGATGGCTGACACCCAGCTCTTCCAAACAGAAAGCATACACTTATAACTATCAACAACAATTGACAAAATCAGTCACAACAATGACACCTTTTATCAAACCAGCCTTCATTATAGCCTACATTTTATTTATCTTGAAATTAAACTACTCCCCTATTGCAATGAGAATTCCCAAAAGACCACTCATGGTCCTCAGACCCCAGGCTAGTAACCATTGCTATATCTGGGTCACTAAAAGAGTGAGTGAAATGTTTGTTTGCCATACCATCATACCATGTCTTCAACCTTACTGATGGCAGAAATGTAAAATAATATGGTAATGTTCCTGATGAAAATGCATATGACATGTAAAGTCCAGTCTCCTACAATTACAAAAAAAGAGGTTATGGGTCTAATTGGTGAGTAGCACTGTGGTAAATGTCACAGTGTTTACATACCTGTAGGAGAGATACTGTCTGTTCCTCTCAGTTTACCTGGGCAATGTCTCCACCTTGAGGCAGGAACCATCCTGACCACCAAATGCAACACAGGTGAATACTGCAAGTATTAGCAGGAACAAACTAACCTGCTAACGGGCCCTGAGTTAAAAACAAGCTGCTGGGTTCCAGTTAACCCCATATTGCTTCTACTCTCTGTGCAATGTGTACAGTAGTTCTAAGAGTGAATATTAGATGGCCACAGGTTTTCTGTATAGTAGTTTATTTAGAAATAATCAACAAATGAAGACAAAAATAAAATTATGATCATAAAACTATATTTTTCGCACATTTTAAAATAGGGCATCAAGACGATGCAATAAAGCAGGACCCATCATAAGGCCCTTATTATACCATATACATAGTGCATATTCCCAAACAAAATTTTAATTACATTAGCAGAAACCAGTTGGCACATGGTAAGCTTGGGGCTTTTACGACTGGTAATCTGGGGCAGTTGCCAGATTTGCCCCATTGGTAATCCAGCATTGATAATAGACCTTTTCCCAGCAGACATGACATGTTATAGCTGGAAAAGCACATAACTTCACACACACATCGATGTGAATAAAAGGGTTTAAATTAACAGTAAAAACAAAGTGTGCATAGATGAGGCTACAGCAGCTCTACAGGAATGTTTTGAGTGTGCAGACTGGCACATATTCAGAATGGCTGCCACCCAGAGAACCACATCAATCTTGAGGAATATACAGCATCAGTGACATCAAAAATTAGAAAATGTGTTGATGATGTGGTAATCACTAAAGCAATAAGATCATTCCCCAGCGAGGAAGCCTGGATGAATGGAGATGTGAGGGCTCTATTGTTGAGCTAAGAAGCTTTTCAGTCAGGTTTCGGTCGGTTCTGATGAAGCGCTTTGAGAAACTGGTTCTCCAGCACTTAAAGAACAACATCCCAGCCAGTCTGGACCCTCACCAGTTTGCTTTTGGAACCAATAGATCCACAGAGGATGCCATCTCCATTGTACTCCACTCAGCCCTCACACACCTTGAGAAAAACAACACCTATTTATATCAGAATGCTGTTTGTGGATTTCAGACAGAGACTTTGTTTCAGATCAGCATCCAATACAATCTCCCCCATGAAGCTGATCGGCAAACCTTGGGTTTAAGTACCACACTACGCAACTGGATATTGGACTTTCACTTAATAGACCCCAGTTAGTTTGCATTGGCGGTCACACCTCCTCCACTCTAGCCCCCTTCTGTTCATGCTGCGTGTCCATGACTGCAACCTCTAACATGAAGAGAACTCTGTGGTGAAGTTTGTGGACAGGACCACCATCATCGGCTGGATTTCAGCAACGATGATAGTTCATATTGGAAGAAAATCAACAATCTTGCAGAGTGGTGTACAGAGAACCACCTACTACTCAATGTCAGCAAAACCAACGAGATGATCATTGATTTTAGGAAAAAGGAGGCAAAGACACAAATTCCTGTCTACATCAGTGGAGCTGAGGTGGGCAGTTTTAGGTTCCTTGGAATCAGCATCACATGGTTATCACATGGTTATCCATGCTGTTAAAGAAAGCCCAGAAATGGCTCGGAAATCACCTTCCTGCCATCTGGCAGGAGATATATTTCTGCTGTCACATCACCAGACCTCAGAACAGCTTCTTTCCCCAGGCTATGACCCTCAGCCATTAAATTATTTTATTTCTATGACTTGTTATTTATCCACACATCTAGTGTAGGCTATATCAACATTTGATTTTTGTGAGTATAGCGCAAAGGAACAACATCTCATTTTACAACCCTGTGTGGTAAAATAATAAATAAATCTACATTGTATAGGCCTATGTGTGTACATATGTAAATATATGCTTTGTCTCCTTCTAGGTGTAGCCTATTTATAATTTTGAGAGGTTATCACGGTGTTAGAAATCTGAAATTACAGAGCAGAACTTGTTAAAGTAAATGACCTGTATTTCATTGAATGGTTTACATTGTAGGTGGAAGTGCATCTCTGTCTCAGCCTCACCTGTTGAACTGTGACCATAATGTATTCTGTTTTCTTTTGGTTGCCAAGAATTTGTTCTTCCTTTTTTGACTGCCAGTTTGTGGTCACATAAATGTAAATGTAATGTAATGTCACTGAGCTGTAGGCTACTTGGTTAGGCTCTGTCTCTGCTTTTTAGTACAGTAGAGATATATTGTGTCAATTCATATATTTTTAGGGCCATTCTAGGCCATTCTACTCAAGTTTCTTCTTTCCAAATGAGGTTTATTTATATTGCATTATAATTTGGTTTACTCTGATGGGTGTTTGAAATGCTTTGCTGTTGTGAGCAATGGTTGTGAGACTGCTGGTCAGAGGGGCAGTTAGTCTCAGCAACAATTGACATAGGAGCTGGTTTTATCCCTCTTTGGACTGTAAAGGGATACAGTATAACGTCTTACAAATACAAATATTCAAGTAAAAACTGTAGCGTTACTCAAGGACACCCGAGCTGCATGCGCGTAGCTCTGCGCAGGATACTCAGCGCAACTTAACGCTTGTGAAGTTTGCTGTATGTACCCTGCCGGAGACGGTCCAGCTCAACATAGCGATAGCATAGTTAGCCAACATTGCCCAATGCTAGCCAGCTAGTCGTACAATGAGAGATACTCTGCAAGAGCCGAATAGCAATTAAGTGGCCGACATATTATTATAAACACGTAAGTGGAACAAAGCGACTGTACAATCACGCAAACGGTTTCCTACATGTAGCTTAACTTTAGCACTAACCTAGCTAACATTAGCTTAACAGAACCAGCATGATGTACTCATGAGGTTCTGAATTAATGTTACCTGTACCTGACATATAGTACTTGGACGTGTTAGTTTTGTATTAATGGTGTAGAGGATGCTGTCTTTCTAGCTTAGTGTAATGTATCTGTTTGGTACGTTAATCTCCTATTGCTGCTGAGCAAGGTTGACAATTTGTTTCACTGACGTTAGCTAGCTTTAACGTCAGATACAACATTGATGTGTGTAAACAACTCGGGGGAAATATTAGTTCTTTCCAAATATGGTATTTATACTTTTTCTTCGTTGAATTTGTTTTGAGAACCCGGAACCATATCCATTTTATTTGTGTCCTTGCAGATTAGGCCACCCAAATGGTGATCATGTCGGGCACAGCAACTGTGCTGCAACAGTTTGTCAGTGGGCTGAAGAGTCGAAATGAAGACACCAGAGCAAAATCTGCCAAAGATTTGCAGCACTATGTGACTACAGAGCTCAGAGAGGTAACAGCAAAAATAAACACGGACGTAATTGAATCCTGTCATGAGGGTATCATTTCCTATACTGTAACCGGAATGAGTGTTGTTGTCCTGAAAAACTGTAAAGTGATCAGTTGTTTACAGTATTTTAGGAGTGGATGTGAATGTGGTTATAAATATTACATAACATGTGCAGGGATCGTAAGAAATATTTTTCCTTTCCTAAGAGATAGCAGATTTTTTATACTTACCAATTTTGCTTTTCCTACTGGTTTGTGATACTGGTTTTGTGCTTTCCACAGTTGAGCCAAGATGAAGCCACTACATTCTATGATGAGTTGAACCACCACATATTTGAGCTGGTATCCAGCTCTGATGTAAATGAGAGGAAGGGAGGGATTCTCGCTATTGGTAAGCCATAAAAGTTAACATGCTAAATGTTACAAACTTTTTATTTTTTTAAGATCTGTTGGAATAAAGAGACATGTTATTTACATGGATGTTAGTATACACATTGTACTGTATGTGTGAAACAGTGTATAACTGTTGCTCAATAATTTGTTTCAGTGAGTCTGATCGGAGTCGAGGGAGGCAATGCCACCAGGATCAGCCGCTTTGCCAACTACCTGCGCAACTTGCTTCCATCCAGTGACCCCGTGGTCATGGAGATGGCCTCTAAAGCCATGGGTCACCTGTCTATGGCAGGGGACACCTTTACTGCTGAGTATGTGGAGTTTGAGGTGAAGAGGGCCCTGGAGTGGTTGGGAGCAGACAGAAATGAAGGCAGACGCCATGCTGCAGTGAGTGACTAGCAGACAGCAGGGACCATGTTGTTTGTTGAAATACCCCCACTACTTGGTGTTGTTTATGTATGGTGGAGATGAGGGCAAAGGACAGTTTGACAGACTTTTTTTTTTTTACTTTATGAATTAATTAATTGATACATATAATCTATTAATGTGTCTATTTTTGAAAGTATTCATGCTTTTAAAGTATTTTTTCATGCCTGCCTAAAACCTTTGCACAGTACTGGATATTAACACTGTAAAGAAGTAAACCCAAGAAAGGAAATAATGACTTTTTCTTTTCCAGGTGTTGGTGTTGAGGGAGCTGGCTGTAAGCGCACCCACCTTCTTCTTTCAGCAAGTACAGCCCTTCTTTGACAACATCTTTTATGCAGTATGGGACCCCAAGCAGGCTATCCGAGAAGGGGCAGTATCTGCACTGCGAGCCTCTCTCATCCTCACCACACAGAGGGAAACCAAGGAAATGCAGAAACCACAGTGGTACAAAGTAAGACATTCCACTGGATCATGGCAAATCCAATTTTTTGCTCTTCCTTAGTACATGTTATATTTGCCAGGTGAAAAACCTATGTCCTTGTAATAGGCAACATGAGACTTTGTCTTTTCTGTAACAGCAAACCTTTGAGGAGGCAGAGAAAGGCTTCGATGAGACTTTGGCCAAAGAGAAAGGGATGAATCGTGACGACAGGGTCCATGGTGCTCTTTTGATCCTGAATGAGCTGGTTCGCATCAGCAGCATGGAGGGAGAGGTGAGGGCTGAATTCACGGCGGGAAAATTCTCATATCCACGAACAATTCCAACCTTCCTCTCACTGTCTCGTCTCTGTGACAGCGCATGCGTGAGGAGATGGAGGAGATCACACAGCAGCAGCTGGTCCATGATAAGTACTGCAAGGAGCTGATGGGATTTGGAACCAAACCCCGTCACATCACACCCTTCACTAGCTTCCAATCGGTGCAGCCACAGCAGTCCAATGCTCTCCTGGGCCTGCTGGGCTACAGCACACCTCAGGGCTTCCTCACCTTCGGAGCCGCACCACTACCTGCCAAGAGCTCGCTGGTGGAGAGCCGATACTGCCGTGAGCTGATGGAGGAGCGATTCGACCAGGTAGATTTAACAAGAAGATTGTTATGGCTGTGGCTGGCTATGTTTATGGCTGTGATGCAGTAATGGTAAAATATGTATTCATTTTTATATTATTTATTAAATGCATGATTATGAATGAATGGACATCAAGTACTGCAGCTCTACGCTTTTACCCGTGTTTTAGTTTAGTGGTTTTGTTTTAGGCTTTGAACTCTAGATTATATGTATGGGCTATCTCAATGGGGAAAAAATTAAACTACAATATCTTAACTGCTTCAACAATGGTTAAACTCACTCTCTAGATTACCTAGTTATTCCAGAGATGATCTGTGAGTGTGAATAAAATAGTCTTAAGTATCTTTGACAAAATATTCTTGTCTAAAATTTCATTTTACAATTCAATTATCTGTTTTTCAGCTCTATATTTTTTTCATGTACACAATAGTCCATGAAGATGGCCAAGTACAAAGTGGTTTACAGGACTAGCAAGCTGTAGGTTTTGTCACTATCAAAGTTGCATTTTGAATAGAAATATTGTATTTTCGATAGTGAAGAAGTTAAAAGTTAGATTTCATGTTAGAACGTATGCTGCTTAGCTCCCACAACATTGCAGCAGCCTTAAGATTTAACAGATATGTCTCAAAGTCAACAACACAAGACCAGTGCTCTTTTGAGTGCCAGATAAATCATAGTTGACACAAGCTTTTATTATGTGCTTTGTCCAGGTGTGTCGGTGGGTGCTGAAATACAAGACCAGTAAAAACCCTCTGATCCAGATGACCATCCTCAACCTACTTCCACGCCTGGCTGCCTTCCAGCCACATATCTTTACAGGTGAGACTAGTTAATGTTTGAATGGAATCCAAGATCCCGCAGACTCCATCTTTCACTCCAACATGCAGCCACACGTTCTTTCCCATTACTATATCCACTTAGCTTTTTGGTGGTTGTGGAATGTAAAGAGATCTGCATTTAACCATTTGCACTGTGATTGTTCAATCCAATGTGCAGACCAGTACCTGTCAGACACTATGGGCTACCTGCTGGGTTGTCTGAAGAAGGAGAAGGAGAGGACTGCAGCTTTCCAGGCTCTGGGTCTGCTGGTAGTGGCCGTCAGGGCAGAAATCCAGCCATACCTCTCGAAGGTTCTTGAGATCATCAAGGCTGCCCTTCCACCCAAGGACTTTGCACACAAGTCAGTAATTAAAAACATGAAATTGGCTCTAACACTGATACTGTAATTCATATGCAGCTAACGATGATTTTAGTATTCGAAGCTTCTATAGATTATTTTAACGATTCATCGATGCGTCATCTAAGAAGTACTTTTACTTGGTGCCCCCCCCCCCCCCCCCCCCCCCCCCCCCCCCCCCCCCACTCCCCCGTTAAGGGATCAGCTGTGCACGTTTATAGATTTTTATCACCTATCAGAAATTCATAGTGTGTCATACAGCAAACATCAGATCAACAGATCAACAACTAGACAGCTGCTTTACAAACACACATCACCCGAGTGCTATACAAGTTATACTAAAGGCTCGCGCAGACTACACGACTTTCAGCGTCGGCCGATGGCTGTGCCGTCATATGACGGCAGTCTTGAAGTCGTTGAGGCGTTCACACTACGTGACTGATCGGTGACAGGGGGTCACACACTACAGGAGCTGACAGCCGTTCTGTTACCCGACGCTGGTCTCCAAACCACGTTTTGTCAAGAAAACACACGTAAAATGTGAAACGGGAAATGAGCAATCCTGCACACGAAACAGCTGTTTGTTATTATAAAGATGGCGATTATAAAGACAAAGAATCTGGGTGAAGGATGGATTAGCACACGCAGGTAGCAGGAAACGTCTGAGCTAGAGAGAGCTGCAGGTGAGTTAAAAGGTGCAGCTCCCGACACCCAGTGAACTCCTGACTGTGAGGTTAAAACTCATGCACATTTTCAGATGTAAGTCTGTGGCTTACTTTGGCTTCAACTCAACAATCAATCAGGATTTCAGTTAAATGCTAATGTTGCTGTTACTGTTACCTTGTCTGTGGTCCGCTGGCAGAACACCGGCTGCTTTTTCTTCAGGTGCTGTCGTGCTGTTGCCGAGGCAACATAAATATCATTACAGAGTAGTTGTTTTCTTTAGCTTGAAATAATCCCATACTTTGGACACTTTCTTCTTTGTCACTCACTATTTTCTCTCTCTTCCTCCACTTTGCAAACAGCGGCATCATTATCACGTCATGTTCACAGCGTAAGCACGATGTGCGACAGTTATAAATGTCCCTGCGAAACACTGTGCTGTAAAGTTACATGGATTAAACGAAACATCGATGCAAAGAATTTGCGTCAATACATTTTAGTCATTGATTTAAGAGACCCTCCTCAATCTCCAAAGGCTAGTTTCATTTTGACTCTATTAATAAAAAAATCTAGGTCTAAAATGTATATTTGGGTTGGATCTCCTCTGTGGCAGATCTTTTCTAAAATAATTTGGGAATCTGTTCATGAAAGAAAAAGTGACTTACCATTAGTGTGTGTTTTTTGACTTTCTGGTCTTCCATGTGTGCAGGAGGCAGAAGACCATGCAGGTGGACGCCACAGTGTTCACCTGTATCAGCATGCTTTCCAGAGCCATGGGTCCCAGCATCCAACCAGACATTAAGGAGCTGCTGGAGCCAATGCTGGCTGTGGGCCTCAGGTAGGACTGAATGGCTTCACCACATGCTAAATCATTTTAACTTTTTTGGAACGTGTTTATGTTAGTAGAAGGGTTTAAATTGGGAGTTATACTTACATGGCAAATACACCACAACACACTTCTTTATCTAAAGAGAACAGCGATAATGACATTGGGTTGTTTGTCCATTGTGTCCTGTGCATCTAGTCCTGCACTGACAGCGGTGCTGTACGACCTGAGCCGTCAAATCCCCCAGCTGAAGAAGGACATCCAGGATGGTCTGCTGAAGATGCTTTCCCTGGTGTTGATGCACAAGCCACTGCGTCACCCCGGCATGCCCAAAGGCCTGGCTTACCAGCTGGCCTCGCCAAGCCTCACAAACATCCCTGAGGCCAGTGACGTCGGCAGCATCACACTGGCCCTGCGCACACTGGGAAGCTTTGAGTTTGAAGGCAAGAACCTAGCGACAGCTTTAAAGCAGGACTATCATAGTTTATGTTTAAAGCTTCATTATGTAAGATTTGGTGTTTTTTTGCAATTTGGCACCCCTACAGTTTAAGAGTGTAACTCACTGATGTCGTAAATAAGGACAGCTCTACATGTGCATTTGTTATGATTATGATGATTACTTTTGATCATAAATGATCAGGTTGATATATTTTCTAACACAGCCAAACATCAAATGCGAAAACACACTTGCATCTGTTTTGCGGCCTTTTATTTCACAAAGCATTCACCATCATCATTGGTCATTGTCCTTTTCTCTTCTCTTCTCTGCTTCCTTCGTCAGTGTTCTCTTGGGTATCTAAGCCTCTGCCATTTGCTAATGTTATGTCCATATGGGCTGCTGAGCCCAGTTATGGAGCCCACTTGCCTGGCTTAGGCATGACACTGCTGTTATTTTATGGTGGAAAAGTTAACTAATGTTGCTTGAAACTTGGGTGGTAAGCTAGCCAACAAATCTGGACAGCAACTTACACTAACACTGTAAGTGCACTTACAGTAACATTACCAATGTCTAAGCGTGTTCTAGTAAGTTTGCTAACAGATTTATAGCCAGCAGCTAAACCTCTGTCTTTGGCTGATTTTGTTTGGGTTGACAACTTTGCTAACACAGGCAACCTCAAGCAAGCACGACAACAGAAGACATAGCAAGCCAGCATATCCGTTATTACTAGTCCAACAGCAAGAAGGCCAGCTCCTTATCTGTCTTGCATTCTTTCAGCTCTTGTAGCTCAAACCAATGAGAAAAAGCCAGTCCTATATTTACTCTTGTCTTTTACTTGGTCACTCTTTTTTTTTTTCTCTTCTTTGTTTCCTCCGGAGTCGTCTTTGCAGCCTCTACCATGATATCCATACTAAGAATACTGAGCTAGCTTCGTCTTATAGCTAGTTTTCTGAAGAAAATCCAGTGAATGAAAAACATGAACGGACTCCAGTGACCTTTAAATTTAGTTCGGTCGGTAGAGAAAAACTTATGGTTACTTCTCAAATTCTTACACCGGACATCCACAAGGCTTCTGGCACATCTGCCGGAGCTAATCGCAGCCAACCTCTCCTCGTAGAATACGCGGTGAGTCTATTTTTCACGGAGGCCGTGTCAAGCTGCACAGAGCAGATCGAACCGGGCAGGAAGTCGGGCACAGAACGGCATAGAGAATCCTGTCCAATTTCTGTTCAATTTCCAAATAAAACACCCTGTTTAGACTCCCGATGGTATAACAACAATAAACACAATTTAAAAAGCATAATGTTCATGTAGGCTACATATTTAAATGTTTAAATAAACATTGAAAGATGTACCCTGCTTAACCATGGTAAAAACACAAAAATCAAGCACTAATTACCAAATTAATCAATCATCGTTGCCGGTAGGCCTGGTAGAAGCACAAAAAGTACAGATTAATTAATAACAAGCCAATAACGTGGGGCAGGCTGTTGCTCTGCTCCTGAAATGCTTCCAGTGGAAGGACGGAACAAAACCTTGACAAAGCCGGAACCTCGGCTCGCTTCTAGTGGGTAGCGTAGGTTTGCCTTTCAGTGCAAAAACAAATTATGCAAAACTGATCAGGCCTAGTTACGAGTAATAGAATATTTCTAGTTCTTCTAAATACAAGTTCTTGACCAGCTCGCATTGCAGAACCACCAAAAGTCTTCAGAGTTCATTTTTGAAATCCCAAACTGTTGAAATAAGCCAAACGGTGCAGTTTGGATAAAGAGTAAAGATTCCTCAAGCTAATGGTGTGTTCACAAAAGCAGAGATGCAAATACAGGATGAAAAATACACCTAACATGCTTTGTGATTATCTGTATTACAGCTCTAATCTGCCCTACAGCTATCTGAAAAATAACTGTAATGGCTAATTTCCCAGTTCAGGGATTATTCAAATTATTTATTTGTTCTTTCACCAGGACACTCCCTCACCCAGTTTGTGCGCCACTGTGCGGATCACTTCCTGAACAGTGAACACAAGGAAATCCGGATGGAGGCAGCTCGGACCTGCTCACGTCTCCTTACTCCCTCCATCCATCTGATCAGTGGCCATGTTGTCAGCCAGACCGCTGTGCAGGTTGTTGCAGATGTGCTCAGCAAGCTGCTAGTTGTTGGCATCACTGACCCAGGTAACACATGAAAGAATAAAAAAGGGGGAGGGAATGTAGTAGTGCCATGTGTGTTTATTATTATAAAAAAAAAGAATTAGCATTTGATTGTAAGACATGTTGTATTTGTGGCGTGGGGGATAAACGCCTGTTAACAGCTGTAATAGCCCATTATGATGACGGTAATGAGAGTCAAAATGTCCTACTTTTTCCTGTCCCTGTTCCTCTGCAGATCCAGACATTCGCTACTGTGTGCTGGCATCTCTTGATGAGCGTTTTGACGCTCATCTCGCCCAGGCTGAGAACTTGCAGGCGCTGTTTGTTGCACTGAATGATGAGGTGTTTGAGATCCGAGAGCTGGCCATCTGTACCATCGGACGCCTCAGCAGCATGAACCCTGCGTTTGTCATGCCCTTCCTACGCAAGATGCTCATCCAGGTAGGAGAGCCACACAACAGATGGCACACTATGAGTAGTTTAATAATTTATTGGGTTGAATGTTCTATATGGATTTTTTTTACCCAGTTAACATGGTTTCCAATTGGGATATTCCTGTAAATAGAGAGGATGTTAAATGAAAATATAATATTTGGAGTTTTACGATGAGACAAATCTAAGAAAAGATCACTTGTTGTCTGTTGTTTCAATGTGATGCCTTTAGAGGGCAGCAAATGCCTTGCTATTATGCACAGCCATACACAGCATACAAGTATTCAAAGAATTCCTTTATAAGACCTAATAGTTTTTAAACCTTTTTCTTAAGACCCTATTCCCATAACACCAATATATATGTACACTATGATTTAACCTCATTTAATTTTATTCCAGATAGGAAAGAGTGGGGGCATTATAGTTGACTCTGTTTTGAATTTTCTTGCAGATCTTAACAGAGCTGGAGCACAGTGGTGTCGGCAGGAACAAAGAGCAGAGTGCTCGTATGCTTGGTCACCTAGTCTCCAACGCCCCCCGCCTCATACGGCCATATATGGAGCCCATCCTTAAGGTACAACTCTGCTAGCTCTCCATTGTGTAGGCGTGTGATTGTAAACCAGGTTGTCACTTGAGTCAGCTCGAGGCTACATTAGACTACTACTAGCGTAACACACCACGACCGAACTGCTGATGGTTGAATTGCATTGTGGGTAATGTAGGTGCCAGGTTTTGACAAAGAAGAAGGTTCTGCTGCAATGATTTTGATGCTTCTTTATTCAACTGTCCATCTTGAGTCCAACAATGAGTCCAATGCCAAATCGGCGGCGGTCTAATAGTCCATTACAATCTCATTTCCTGAAGCTCCTCAAAGAATCTTTTCATTATCTTTAAATTATGTGGAACACTGGTGTTCAATGGGTTAAGTGACCCTGTTATCTTCTACTTTTTCAGGCTCTCATCCTAAAGCTGAAAGACCCAGACCCCAACCCTGGAGTGGTCATTAGTGTCCTTGCTACCATTGGCGAGTTGGCTCAGGTAAGGCTGGATTTCATGTCTTAGGACAGTATTAGCCTATGTATCATTAATTCTCTAGCAGCTGCTCAATGGAACCCTAATAAATGTGAGAATTGTTTGCCCTGTGCACATTATTCTATTTTTTCAGTCTGTTAATTTAACGGCTTTAATGCAAGCAATCTGAGATTGTCCTTCTCTGAGGGGGAAAGTACACGGTAGAGCCCCACCCATGGATGTGTGCTTTGCTCCACCCTGTCCAGGTGGTTGGATGGTCCCCACAGAGGAGTCAGGAAAGCACAGTTAAAGGCAGGCAAACGCTGCATTTCAGACAGAGTGCAGGAGATGCACAGGTAGACCAAGTGTTTGTGTTTGAGTCAGTACAGGAAGAGGCAGAAGCCCAGCTGCCCAGGAACCAGCACAGGAAGCCACAAGAAAATGTAGGAAATACAGACGAGAACCATTAAATGCCATGTCAACTTGCATGCTTGGTTAACAATACAAATGAATACAAGCTTAAAGCCCCTGTGTGTAGAATTAGAAAATATCTGATTTTGGCAACTCGTAGTGGTAGCATCCCCCTAACGACCCTACACAGATAAATGGACTGAAAACAACACATAGACGGCACAAATTTTCACAAACAAAGCTTGTCATCAAAATTATTTAACAAAAGCTTAAGCAATATCACAATTCAACACATAAGGGCTATGATTTGAGATGTCAGATTGAAACTCTTATGGGATAACTAGCCATTTTAATAAAAAAAAGTATTTTATTTAATCCTGTTAGATTTTAGAAGATGTAAGTGACAGGAAATTGGAACAATTGAGATTTCCTCAGTTTTTTATTGTTTCTCCTGTGCCTACCCTGTCAGGTGAGTGGCTTGGAGATGAGGAAGTGGATGGACGAGCTTTTTCCAATCATCATGGACATGCTGCAGGACTCATCCTCCTTGGCCAAGCGACAGGTATGTCTATAAAATGAGTATGTTCTTTATCTGGTTCAATTTTTTTTCTCATTCTCTGCTCTCTCTCTGCACTACTCCAAGTTCTGAAGAATATGTATTCATTTAGTACAGTAAATGCACTTTTACTTCAGTAAACACAATTATAGATTTACTTTCTGAAAACATTTTCAGAGCACTGTGCTTCTTTTAGGATTCTGTGCCAGGAACTAACACAGTCAGGCTCATTCAAACGTATGAAGTACTAACGACTTATTAAGGGACTGAGAAGTAGTTTGAATTGATGGCAGGTGCAGAAAAACAGCATTAACATCAAAATGAAAATAAAGTAACTTGTGTGTTAATAGGTATATTTTATTACAAGGATGGTTGGTTAATGATGGGGAAAAAAGCATAACAAACAATATGCTTTGTGACATTGTTTAAAGAGAAACTTCCTATGTCTTTCCACCAGGTGGCGCTGTGGACTCTGGGCCAGCAGGTGGCTAGTACAGGTTATGTGGTGGAACCCTACCGCAAGTACCCCTCCCTTCTGGAGGTGCTGCTCAACTTCCTCAAGACAGAACAAAACCAGGGCATCAGGAGAGAGGTATGCAGGGGTTCCTCCATCTTGACTCTCCTAACCCTTAATTTTTCCCACAGGTTTCTTAGCAGCAACATGAACCCAACTCGCTCATTCAGTGACTCATTATGAGGCCAGAACCCCTACCTGTTAAGGTAAACTTAACAAATGAAGGTATGTTTAGATACTTTGACTGGTGAATTCACATGAATAAATACAATTATCCCTAGCTGTACTTTTTCTTAAGTCTTGGGCTGTGATGTGAGAAGTGATACTTTTTTCTTCCTTTGCCTGTTATATTACATGGGTCTCAGAGAGTACATTGTCACTGTGTATGGTGTGTGGTACATTGACATGCCTCTGGTAAATTTAGCCCTTGGATACACTATCAAAGAAATCCTGTTTGGCTAATTATCCACTGGCATTTGTGCACCTAGTTTAGCTCGATTATTTATTCTGTGCCATAGTATCCACGCTCCTCAAAGGAACAAACTACAAACCTTTTAATGCAAGCAGTTAAGTTGAGTGTTTGGTACCAAAATTTAAGATTTTGGGTGGAGAATCTTTAACTTAAAAGAAATCTAATTAACTTTTGTGTGTTACATTTTGTTATTGAAGGAATATCCTACCAATAATTCATAAAGGGAGTCTAATCAGGATTTTGGGGGTTGCTAGAGGCAGTATCGCAAATATCGATCACTGAGTCTATTTGAAGCCTTCTATTTATCATGTTGCATTATATATTTGTTTAACTATTCTTAACAACAATGTATATTAAGTAGTAAAATTAAGAGATGATAAAGTATCACAAATTGAAAACAGTTTAATTTATTACGTGTACAACATATTCCACTCCCGACACTCTTAGAGACTCAACTTAAATCATAGCAGCCTATGTTTCGTTGTAGAGAACAGCTTACAGCTTACCTGTGGAATAAATTCCAAAAACAGAACAAACAGTCTTTATAAATTTGCTTCAACTTTAGACTATAAAAAATGCAAAAAAGACTACAGCCAAAATATTTAGGAGATAAAGGAGCACAGGCAATAAAGTGCACAGCAAGAAAAAAAACCTTCAATTTCTGTTTCTATCTCTTTGTCACTTTGTCTGACTTCTCAGGGCTTAACAAGCCCAGGCCCGTAGTAAGTTCACATCACTTGGGATGTCAAGAACCGCAGTTGACCCACAGCTGCGCTAACATGACTACTTTTGCACCATGAGTCAATGATAAACTCTGGAGTAGGCTATTCAACAAACCTAAACTCACTTGCAAACTTGCTAACTGAACTAGTTTGAAAGTTAGTAGTTATAGAATTTTCAATCATTTCCACAACATATAGTTTAAATTTTTTTTTTATAGCCTATAAAAGAAACACAGTTGTACCGGCAGGGATTCAGGATCACACAGAAGCTGTTGCCATAGCTACTACCCACAAAGCGCCTGGCATTTACTCGCAGAGCACTTGTCTGCCTGTCGGTTCCCATGGCAGCGCAATGCGATCCAAGAGAGTACGCAGGTGGAGTTTTGCTCCACGTCTGAAAATACCTTTAGCGCTAAGTAGCTTTGAAAACTTTTAATATTCCTTTACATGACTAACCTTCAAATGTCTGTGGTTGGTGGTGTTGAAAGGTTTTTGGAAGTTTCCACTTGTGGGGTTTCCTTGGCACATATGTTGCAAATTACAAATGTATTGTCTTTTTCAGACACCTGGTAGAACTGCTGAATGTAGTGATGCCATTTGAGCTGCATGTAGAAAAATTGTCTTACAAGTATTGCATCATCTGATTGGCTGTTCTGTTCGGCCTTTATAGAGACCAACGGTCAAACTATTTAAAATGATTATCTGCCGATCAGCAGCCGCTCGATTGGAGCACCCTTAATAATCTACCTTCTGAGTATCAAATACTCTCCACCTATAGGCCTGAAAGATTGCTCTGCTTAACTCCTTTACAGAGAATAGCATCTGTGGCCAGCTTGGATTTACAGCACTTACCACCTAGTCCAGTGGGGAAGTCCCAGCAAAAAGTATCTTAACATCCATAGAGGCTTCTCAAACTACTCATGCAATATACTCAACATTTCTGTTGTTGATGCACATTTTCATTATGTTCCAAATTGTCCTCACTTTGCCAAGAAGTGGCTAAATATGCTACTTCAATAGAGCTTCCGTAATATAAAGAGGTGATAGCACTTGGTAAGTGTTTTGAAAAATGGCTTTTTTGAAAGCTTAAACCATGATATATTTACCTGTATAGTCAAATCAAAGGTAAATCCAAAAGTCTTGATTAAGATTTATGTACTAGTAGACATGTGTTCCAGTGGAAGACAAACATTATTTAGTGGAAGATTGCTAACTGTGTGTGTGTGTGTGTGTGTGTGTTGTGCGTCTCCAACAGGCTATCCGTGTACTGGGCCTTCTTGGAGCTCTGGACCCCTACAAGCACAAGGTGAACATCGGAATGATTGACCAGTCACGAGACGCCTCTGCTGTCAGTCTCTCTGAGTCAAAGTCTAGTCAGGACTCAGGTAGGCCTGTGATCACTTTAACTTATCATTATTATTACTAATGTTTTGGGAACATCTTTGGTATTGTACTTTTTCACCAAGAGTCAGACTGTGGGTTAGCTTAAATTTATATTAGCATAAATTTATGTGTTTTCTTCAAAGTTACAGCAGTATTATATTTTCAGTGCAACAGCTAGAAAGTCTCTTATGGCTGTTGCACACAGATTTTCAAATCATAACCGATTTTAAAAATGTTGCATACCTCCGACACCACAGACTTAACCTATTTTTTGAACTTAAGAACCTACACACCAGACCATTCAGGCAAGGTCATATGTGGTGTTTATACTAAATTATTTCAGATTGGTGGTTCCAGGGATCTCACAAAAACTTGTGTGATCAAACGTGACTTCAGATATAAACTAACATGGAGCAGTATTTCCCCTAGGATTTTTTTCGGGGGGGGCGGTGCCAGAAACTACTAGTGTCATGGAGCGGGCATGTCGTGATGTCGTCATAGACGTGGCACATTCATTTTTGCCTGTTTGTCACCTTAGTTCCTCTTTGACGTTTTTACCACTAAAGTTACTACCTGATGGAGCTTACTACAGTTATGCTACATTCACATATTGGGCGATGAGACCATGTTTAGGGCCATATGAAATCTGTTTAAATTTTTTGCCAGATTCTGTGTTTTCCGTTAAATTTTTTTCTGAATTCTGTGTTTTACAATTTAAGCACCTTTTTGTCATCAGAAAGAGTGTGTAATCATGTGTTGGTGAATAAAATTTCGACAATTCAATAAGAAACAAATTGAATCAATAAAAATTTATTTGATGTATCATGAAAATACTACATATTCAAATGGAGGTGCAATTATTTTATGTGGACAATTAACAATAAATGTATCGCAACAGTAGGATGTTAAAACAGGCTATTATACAAGGGGACAATTCACAATGACAATATTGTAGCAATACATGTATTGTCCCCTACTAAACAAGTTATTACCTGACAGCCTCCATAAGCTGCTGAACACACAGTGAAAGTGAGTGGGTCTGACAGAGGCCACTCTCAGTTAGGCAGCGCGCATCCTTGTTTACAAAGCTTGACCAAACGTACCTTTTTAATTTTTTTACGGATTATGAGCTTGGTTGCACTTCCGAGAGTTTGTTGAAGTGATAAGCTCTTGCATATCTTGGATATGACAGCGAGTGTGTCTACGGGATCATTTGGGCCGATAGTCTGTTGCGACCAGCCTCGGCTTGGGAACACCCCCGAGATTGCCGGGAGGGGTGAATCTGACCCAAAATCAGCCGAAATATCTTTCTAATGTGCTGCCAGCATATATCACCATGAACCTTTTTAAATTTCACCGTGTGGGTCTATCTATTGGGGATCTGTGTCTGTGTGATCCTGATGGATAGTATTATAACGAGTTTGTATATAGAAGACGTTGGTGTTATCAGATCCAACCAGAAAGTGCACAAATGTAGCAGCTGGCCGTATAGACAGCAACACACTTATGGACTGTGAGCTAACAACACCAGTTTTAAAGGTCACAAAACTTTGAAATAGCAGTTTGTATTTTAGAAGATGCATGTAAATGTAATTCAGAAAAGGCAACTGGGACGTAAAACAAGGCATTTGCAGCTGGTCATAATTTTCTTCATCAGTTCTTTTCAGTTCAACATTTGGACTGATAAAATGGCAGCTAAAAATTGGATTTTTGGATTGGATTCCATTTTTGTCATATTCATGAATAATTTAGTGAGGCAAAGGCTGATGTGAATAGGACAGAGGGTCATAGATTATACTTTTGATTTAGCAGCTGTTCACTGGTGTAACGGATCGTAGTTGATCTGTGATCCATACAGACCATTTATTGCAAAGTTTAACCATCATAGTGTGGAAATATTTTGCTGCCGCTGTGTGTAATAATTCCGTAAATCGCGATACTGGGTTAGGGGAGAGAAAACTGTTATAAAAACCGTCAATTTCGCCTCCATTGAGTGAAGTCTCGTAGGCTGTGACTTCAGGCATTTTCAGTAGTGTAACTGGGACACTGGGCATGCTTCAGTATTCAGTGTTTCCCCTACCATTGTTTTAGGGGGGGCGTCCTGCTTCTCGCTCATTGCCTCAAAAGTTCAATTAATTAGATTTTTAGTTGTGCAGCGTTGTTCTGGTGGTGCTGCTCCTTTCCTCTCTGTGTCGGCATTTCAGCAAGGGCGGGGCTCCCTGGTCCTACACACACACAGACACGCCATCATATCATAGATGCCGATAGCAAGCTCACATCAACAAAAGTGCAACAGCATCGGCAGATACAAAACGCAAACTCGTTGTAGACTTCGTGGCTGTGTGGATTGAGTCACATAATCTGTTTGAAAAATCAAAATGTTACGTCCGGTCAAGCTTTATAAACAAGGAGGAGAGCTGCACATGTGACAAAATGTGCTTAAATTGTAAAACACACAATTCCAAAAAAATTTAAACCGGAAAACACAGAATTTGGGAAAATATTTATCTGAATCTGGGAAAAAATGAAACCTATTTCCTAGGTATTCATAGAACAAAATCAAATTCTGCTTTATTTGCCAGGTGTGTGTACACATACAAGGAATTTGACTCTGCGTTGTACACTGCTTACTTATACAATAATATAATTATAAAATCAAACACAGGCTACAGTATAGAGAACACACTATAAACAAAATCAATAGAGAGATAGAGAAAATAGTGCAATGAGCAGAGTGCAAAGGATGCAGGAGTGAATTATTATTACTATTATTCTTAATAGTGTTATTATGTGCATGTTGGAGGTGGATGTGATATACAGGTACACATACATGCATACATGTACACAGTGTGTTATTTCATAATGGAAAGTCAAAGTGAGATATTAAACCATATGTGCAGGTGTGATACACGGTTGCATGTTTAAACATGAATGCACACGCAGAATCCTCTCCGTTAGTTACAAGTGGCTGCTCTGACTTTCACACACTAGATTAATAATCAAAAGGAAGGTTGTTGTAGATCTTAATGGAAGCAAGGGTAACCATAAAAATGGTTAGCCTTAAGTCATGAGGCTGCATTGTTCTTTACTTCCCACAATATGAGTAACATACTGATGATTTTGCTTTTTTTTTAGAGCCTTAAAAACTGTTGTGTTTATCATGAGAATAGACCTGGAAAGTCCATAAAACATTAGGATTAGGGCTCGGTGATATGGACAAAGTACTTTGACGCTGAACACCGCTAATATATATAGAATATATACCTGGCTGGGGGCCATGATTTTACTATTTGTAATAGCATGTAGGGTGTGGAAAATAATTGATTCTTAGTTGCATTGCAATGCGGATTCTGAATGAAATCACAAATGTCAATAATCGATTATCTAGAGGTCTAGAGTGCAGCTCTGGACTATCTGTACGGTTCTCCCTGTTCGGCACAGACTAGCAACTGTTGAATGAATGACTGCTGCTACTAAACTTTCACATGATCAGTAAAATCAATGCGCACTGTGCAGCACAGTAGCACTTAGCTAGCGTCCTCTGCTCATTCTTCAAAAGACAGCTACATGACAGGCGGCAGTAGGTGACGGTGAAAGCAGCAGAGCAGAGGAAAACGTGAGTGCTAGGTTTCAGTCTGGCTGTACATGTATAGTGTAGCTCACAGTGTGTCCATTAATTAAAGTCTGTCATTTCCAACTGCTGGAAAATGACAAACAGACTGCGGTCTGGAAGCTGGACAGATATATCAAGGAGTGAACGTGGTTTGGCTGGAGCATTGTAAAGTGTGTAGTTCAACCCCATCTGACTCTGACTCTATACTAATAACAGTAGCATCAGAAATAAAACTAGCAGCAGCAGAGGTCAGTAATAATGCTGTAATAATGCTACACAGTGTTAGGTTAATATGAAATAACATTAAATATCTGCATTTCATTTCTACCTACTTGTTTGGATTGTTACAAATACTTTGCTTTAAAAGTACCAAGTCACACAGTGAGAAAAATACATCCTTACCCTGTCCATTTTACAATCGCATTGAAGCACTCATAATCGTAATGGGCTGCCAAAAAATTGCCACCCTTGAGGTGATACACTGAGATATCGAATTGAATCGAGTTTTGACATTCCTACTTATGGATGGAAAATTTTGACGAAGACTAAAGGTCATGCTGTCTCTTAAAGGCAGGCATCCTCTGGAGATCTTGAAAATCCATAACAATGATAAATTCTCATCTGTCTTTCGTCATGTGCATTATGTATGGAGAATGCAGGTCTCCACTTGTCTGATCCAGTAACGTCTCTCAGAATGTGACTCTGAACAGTACGGTAATAGTATTACCAGTTTGATCTCCAACTAAATGGACTATGACCAGAATTGGAGGTTATATATCTGTTTAGAAGATTTGAAGGGTCAGTGTCTGGAGCAGTAGCAATATTTGACTGCATGTATTTTGCTATTTTGGGAGGTCATTGGCTAGGCCTTCATCCGCACACATCCAGACAAGAACATTCATGTCACTACAGAACGTCAGGGTCATAAAACTGCTGAAATGGTCCGTATTCCTTCTTAGTAAGTTGTTGTATTTACACCTGTTTATTATGGCTAGGAAACAGTTTTGTTTTATCCATACACAGCTGAAGCCTGAATTACTACACTACTATTGCTACACGGATGCATGTTTGTGGGCTGTAAAGATACAGATGTGTAACCATCTGTCATTGTCATTAATCTAGACTTGGTGATGGCTGGAATTATAAAAGACCCAACAGCAAAGCTACAATCTTTAGCTTGCAAGCTCTGTGCCAATCTGTTATGTCTACAGTCAAGAGTCTTAAGGGAGACAGCTGGAGCAACTGAAACTGTACTCCTGCAGAAGGCCCATGAAATGCTGAATACCAGACGTCTGTATGCCTCGTAAAACTCAATAGCTCTCTGCATACATAAATGGACAGACTGACCCCATTTGCATTGCCTGTAACAAAAACATTAATAAAACTACTTATTTAAAAAAGAAATATGCTTTGTAAATGTTAAAAAGACCACCACTGTTGCTTGTGTTATGTTAAAAAATACACAAAATTGTGCTCTATAATTCTGGGATTGACTGCTTAAACCCTCATGTGGCTCCTCAGATTCTTCTGGACTTGAAGGGGATTCTGAAATAGCTTATTACAAATGATAGCAATCATTTGAATATCCTAAATTTTAGGGTAAATGTGTTCAGGTCACAAATGGTTCTGTTTAAATGAAAAGCAAAGGGCTACATTTGTGTGGGAGCCTTCGTCTGGAAATTAAACAAACATGTTTGATCATGTGTTTCTTAGTTACCTTATTTGTATTGTTCATGCTTTGCTGTGCTTAGTGTAATTGAATTTGTAGTCTGGCATGTAGCTGACTGAAACTCATATAACCGTGTGAACACAGCTGCATTCAAGCTTAATTTTATTTTAAAAAAAATCCTAATTTGATTTGTTGTCCAATGCTATAATACGGGTCGGTGCCAGAACTGACAAGAGGCCAGCAGCAACAAGCCAACAATATCAGCTCTCCTCTTCCATCAGTCTATTATTGTTGTCAAACTTTACAACCAGCACCAGAAGAACTTTCAGCTGTATTTAATGTGAAGAAGGAGGTGTTGATTTAGATGACAAGTGGGTGTCTGTCATGCCATAAATCACAGCTGATATATTCAAACTTACACACTGGAGAATTATTGCCTGCCCAGTGGTTTTTGAGTGTCATGACGGCAAAGGCTTCTGTCCTACATAGTCATAAAGAGGTGGGCTGATGAAGATGGAATTGGATTTATAGTTGTAAAATAAGCTCCAATACTTGTGATGGGATGATCACATTTGGAAAAGCCAGATGTAGTTTATATGGACATCTTTTATACTTAAGACTCGAGTTGGAAGCATTCTTTTACCATCTTTTTTTAAATTTATTTATTTTTATTTTATTTTTTTAAATCAAACAGTGCAAATCACATCATACAAATGCAGTATCATGGACAGTACAACATACTTGGATACAGCCCTATGCCTGGCACTCACCAAAAGCCTTTGTTTCGTCCATAGAGTAAAAAGAGTAGATAAATATAGCCAGTATAACCATCACAATACAGACAAGACATGTATATTTAACATAAATATCATGAAATATACATTTGAATAGGGGACCACTTATCCATAAATAGATCAGTTTTCATCTGCAGTCTTGCTGTAATTTGTTCCATATAGTACACTTCCTTCACCTTGTTCTTCCATTGAGAGACTGTGGGGGGCTGCGGCCTCAACCAGGAGACCGTAATCATTTTCTTAGCAAGTACAAGCAGGATTTTTAAAAGACGAAAGTGACAATTAGTCCTGATTTTATTCTCAAAAATTCCCCAAATAATAGAGGATGGATCCAGTGGGATCTTAATACATTTATCAATTTTACTTTGTATGTCTTTCCAATAGTTTAATTATTTTGGACAATCCCAAAATATGAGTATGATCTCCCACAAGACCACAGCCCTTATTCTTTTACTATCTGACTAAAGAAAAGGCTTATTGTTGTTGACTAGCTTCATGTAGTAAGTTAAAGGCACAATTTGCAATCCAAAATATGAGTTTTTCCCCACTACCAAAAATCTAACCAGTTGGCTTTGATACAGGGATAACAGTAGACTGTAAATTGAGAAACACTGCAGACTTCCATCAAACGAAATGCAGATATTCCATCTATGACTCAAATGTATATGGTGGGGAAATACAGATTGGACTTCTAGTCAAGAAAGTTGAGCAGTCAACTTACCACCAGAAAACTTCCCTCAGATGATGGACAAAGTAGGAAATGCGACGTTTAAAGTAACAATGACTTCCATTGGGCAGTGGCTGGGTCGTTGATCCAGTTAATGTGATGTATTTACCATTTCAACACAAACACCTGGTGTAAATGACTTGGACATAAGTAATTTCACAGCTTTACGAGTTGACAAGGATCACCTGAATGCATCATTAAAAAATCTGACCAGAGTACAATGGCTTGGGGAATACTGAGACCATCCAATTATATGGTTGAGGAAAATCAGCATTTTTCATCTCTCAGCAATTAACTGTAAAATGCAGAATATCATGGAATTTGCAAAAATGTTGATGTAATTTATAAAAATCTATATAAGCGTTTTTGACCCCAGCACTTAACAATTAAGCCAAACGAACAGAAACACTACTGTTATATTTTGGTGTACAGGCGTTGTTTCTGTCATCTGTGCGTTGGCGTTTCACAGAGGGCGGGGCCTAGCTCTCAGCATCTCCTCCACACACATGCGCTAGCAAGAGCTTAGCTTCAGCAAACTCTCAGAAGTGAAACCACATCGGCAGATGCAGGATGCAAACTGGTCTTAAATTCCCTTGCTGTGTGGGCAGAGTTTTTAAGTCCAGTGTAAACAAGGAGGAGCGTTGCTCACATGAGAGTAGCCTCACCAGACCCACTTATACTGTGTGTTCAGCAGCGTATGAGACTATCAAGTAATCATCTGTTTGATAAGGGATAATTCATAATACCTGCATGCAGCAATGTATACATTGTGACTTGTCCCTATTAAATAGTATTTTAATAAGTTGCTCTTGCAATACTTTTATTTTGAATTATCCCCATAAATAATTAATTTGTTCAAATCAAAGTGAATCCCTCTATTTTCTCTTCCTTACAGCTGACTACAGCACCAGCGAGATGCTAGTGAACATGGGAAACCTTCCCCTGGATGAGTTTTACCCGGCCGTGGCAATCGTCACTCTGATGCGCATCCTGAGAGACCCTTCACTGTCCAACCACCATACTATGGTGGTCCAGGCTGTCACCTTTATCTTTAAGTCTCTGGGCCTCAAGTGTGTCCAATTTCTGCCCCAGGTCATGCCCACATTCCTCAACGTCATCCGCGTCTGTGATGCCAGTATACGAGAGGTAGGTATCTATAGTTATCTGTTTAACTCTGGTTGATAATCTTATTCTAAACCAAGTCTCTTACTCTTTTTCCTTTCTCTGCTGTTTTTGTTCCCCAGTTCCTCTTTCAGCAGATGGGAATGGTGGTCTGCTTTGTGAAGATCCACATCCGCCCCTACATGGATGACATATTCACCCTCATAAGAGTGAGTAACTGTATAACCCCCCCCCCCAACTCCAGTCCGATCTCAATCACGGATCATCCAGCCCCTCTTATTTTCCTGTGCTCAGTTGTGCTCTCAACTTTCCTCATTACTCCTAATGTGTTCAGGGTGCCTGGATGAAGTCTGGCCCCATGTCAAACAGCAGTATACATCATATGTGGTACTTAACTAACAAGATAAAATACAGTGGGACTGGGGAGAATGAGAAAATCATATTATTTGTATTTGGATAATATTCTTTTTACTCTCCCTTTTCCATTTGTGTCATTATTTAGAATTACACTTTCTAACAGCAGTACAGCTCTGATTGATGTTTCCTTTCACGTTGTCCAGTTCATTCCTAACAGAAAACTGGTGAGAAGTCCTGACATTCACCCTTACTTATCACATGATGTGGAACAACTGCTAAACCCATAGCCTTTGCACTTGCACAACCACACTTGTCTAGCACATAATCATATAGCAAGGCACAAAATATCATATAACTGTCCTGTATCGGAATCTTGGTAACAGTATTACCGACGCTGTTGCAATGACGGCAACTCCTCGTGGAGAAAGTAATTGAGAGAACTGGACCACTGCGCCTCAAGTCTCTCTGAGTTAATAAATGGCAAGTGAAACAAAGAATCTATTCATTTTTGTTTCAGCTCAGCTCCCGCATCCAGATGAGGGGGCTGGAATAGCCATTCAGGATGTACACGCTCTCTAGTCAGCTGCCACAGGCAGGGAAAGCAGGAAGTTGGGGGCTGCTTGAGACCTCTGGTCACTGACAAAACACCTCTGCCAGATCTCACAGCTGAAGCCCATTGACTGATTGACGTATTGCGTGACTTCAACTCTTCCACCTTAACTCCAATTGCTATTATCTCTTAATGTACACAGTGACCGTGCCTAGATTTTCCAAAATGTGTCATAAGCCACACAGAGACGTGATGTCAGTCCCTGTTGACAGGAAATTGTCCCCATGCTTTGCCATCTACTATCATGGCGCTCCAGCTCTGCCTCTTGCATGTGACAGCTTTGTTTTTCCAGAGGGAAATCTATCCAGACGTCTTTTTCACACTCACACTCAGCTTATTGGTGGAAACACATTCTGACCCTATTCCTCAGACCCACACAAACCCTCAGCGCTATGTGAGAGCATGGTGGATGAGGTAATGCTTTGTACTAAGTGCTTTGGATGTACCCTTTTAATATTGTAAAAATTTATATCCAGAAATTGGACATTCATTTAGGTCACTCTTATTTAGGACAAACGTATAACTTACTTACTTCAACAGTCACTTCTGTATGTTAGCTTAGGTCTTATTAGTTTTGTGTATTTTTTTGATCACAATCTACATTTTAGGAGAATTTCGACCAGAGGATTCTCTGCGTAGTCTGACCTGCTAACATTAGTTAACTGTTCAGTAAGGTGGTAAACTAATTGTTTTCATCAGGTAAGTATTATAGTGAATTGGCAGTTTGGCAGTGTAAATATTTGCAGTCCTTTTTATAGCTGTATAGTAGCAGAATGTGATTTGCTTGTATGCTATAGAAAGCGAGGACAGTATTCCTTAGTTTATCAGGTTTTGAACAAATAATCCATTTGATGATTTACTAATTTTATGCCGACATATTATGTTCTGTTCTGTAGGAGTACTGGACACCAAACAACCCCATGCAGAACACAATCATCCTTCTGATCGAGCAGATTGTGGTGGCACTGGGAGGAGAGTTCAAGCTCTACCTGCCTCAGCTTATACCACACATGTTGCGCGTCTTCATGCATGACAACAGCACCGGGCGCGGGGTTACCATCAAGGTGAGTGCAAAGTGATACAGTTGGATGACAACATCAAAAGTCCTACTGTGTCATTAAATGCATACACCTGGCTAAAGTAGTGGATGTCAATCTGTGATCGGAGTGTGCACCAAAGGCTGTTTAAGCTTGCTAAAGAGAGAGCTGCTGAACAAAAGCTGTTGTCACTCCTGCTAAATGTTTGTTTAGCAGTAAAATATTTTTGTGTTGTTTTTATGGTGTGTATAAGATGATAAACAAACAAAATGTTGTTGTCATGTCAACATTTTCAGTTATATGTCGAAATGTGACTTGTGAATGTACCTGCAATTTATAATGTTTATAAAAAATGACAGGTTGATCCAAGTATGACACATGGAAGTTTTATAGATGACATTAAATTATAATAACAACTTGTGTTGAAATTCAGTAATTGCAGGCGGAAAAATGAACTGAAAGTATAAATTTGACAAATTGACAGGGTTCAGAAATGAATCCAGTAAGTCTGCAATTTAAATTGTGGTCACAGAGCTGGAACAGCTTTAAAAAAAACGTGCTTTCAGAAGCCTCAGCAGAGCCTTAACAAATACAGAATATTGCTTCAAAACAGGTTAATACCATGAATGCTTACTCAGCAAAGTGCAGACAAATTGCTGAAATAAAAAAGAAATTGAGTCATTTTAAAAGCTGCCTGCAATAAAAGCTGCCTGCTGTGACCTGGTGCATGGGCAGTATCATCAGAGAGAACTCAGTGTGTATACTTTTTAATGATGCACTCCCTGTGTATTGTGCCATGTTCCAAGCCCTAGTGCAAACCCAACATTTTCCATTTTGTCGCAGTCAATTTCTTAGTGTTTCCATTTACATAATTTAACTGGTGGCCTTAGCTTAAACCTCATTTCCAACTCTTGCTTTCCAGTTGACAAGTAATGCATTTTAGGAGTTTTAGTAATACTTGTTTGCTTGAAGAAAGCAACAGTGATCACGTTAAAAAAAGCAAATTTGTTCATTTACACAGTTAACAAAAATCAAGTTGCTTAAAATCAAATCAAATATAACATAAGCTCTTGTTTGCATTTAAATTTCTCAAGGGGTCTAGTTGCAGTATAGTTGATGTTAAATAAATGTTCATTTGCAACGTTCTGTTGTGATCCCAACAATATTTGTTCTTACTTAAGCATGTCATGACATGGTTAGGCTATGTTTGAGACTGAGAACATCAAATGCTGATATACTTGTAAACACTTTGATTCTTCAGGCAAAACATTATTTACACAAATGTCGATCTCCTCTTATTTTAGTATTTTGTATTTAAAAATTAATTCCCCGTTTTTACTTTTATAAGCCTGATTTTATTTGCTTTGATCCCTAATTAAAATTTTTTGCTTGTATTCGAAGTGGCAGTTCTCAAACGTAGGTATGTAAATGAACTGTTACGTTCTGTAGTTGTGTGTTTGAACTTTTGTAATTGAAAATGTGGGGGAAAAGTTGACTAAAAATACTGAAACGCTACTTTATTTCCTTACATTTCAACAAACGTACTCTGGCTTTGCAGTTGCTGTACAAGAGAGCAGTCTGTCACACATGTAGAGGTGCATAGAGCAGCGTTCTCAAATGCCGACTGGCAATATAAAACTACTTTTTGTTTGTTTACAAGAAAAGTCATCAGAGTACCTTTTTAAATACCAATGTAACAAGAAATATTTCAGCTTAATGGTGAGTTCAGACAGAAATTCACTTCCTATTCATTTCTGTGTGGATTTCAATTTAATTGAACTTCAACACAAAATTTTGAGACTCCCCAATGTTCAGCCAGTTTGAGAGACAGGCTTGGATTGACTTCTCAGTCAGGAAATATTGCTTCTTTATATTCTTATTTTGTAACTGAAAGGCACATACAAGCAGCAGAGAAGGGGGGGTACTGTTTGGCTGCAGTGAGTGCAGGACAGTGGCAGAGGTTAATGAAGGTAAAATGTTTAATAAAACACTATATATGTAACATATTTGTGTACTGCTGTTGTTAGCAGCAGTTTATGTTTACTACCTGACCCACACTATTTCCTATTTCCCTGCTTTTGGCTTCACCACACAAGTAAATTTCAGCTGTCTGATTTCGGCCTGACTCCAAGCAGGACAATCTCTATGCAAGAGAAAGATGTATAGGAAAGAGAACATTACTGACACATTCAGATGTGCTTGTAGTTGTTATCTGCAGATGGGTTATGTTGAGTCCCTACTAAAATATCTAAAACTAAACACAAAAGATGTGCTTTATATCTTAATACAAAAATATAAGGTAGTTGTATAGAGGAGCGTTAAAGTTTAGTGCCTGTGATTAATAATTGCAGTGAAACCGTAATATGCATGTCCCAGGATTGCATGACACAGAAAATGTGTTATATAACACATTTTTTTTGTTTAGGTCGACCACTCTGCTCTCTTAGACATTTGACAGCTGTGCTGATTAATGGGGGAAAAAAGTGACATGTTGTGTGTTATAAATCTGGTGGAGAAACCTTACTAACTAGTTTGAAGAGATCATATGTCGGATTTGAATAGATCACTTAATTTTGCATGTGTGTTTAAAATATACTTCCGTCACTCCATACTTTTTCACAGGAGCTCAGCCCACAGTTGACTTATTGGGGTGGTGTTTTCTGTTCATGGTCTCCATTCATATCCATCACAACCATTCGGGTCTAAGAAATTTACTTAATGCAATCAGCATAGACTTGTAGCTAACACACTCTCCTGTTTCAGCAGCTGCTGCCAGTAGTTGTCGGGGTTTTCACTCAAACCCTAAATCATGGTTTGGCATTGGGCACAGACCACAAAGACAGAATCATAAGAAGCATGGTTATCTAGTGCTCTCTCCTCTGGTGCTGTTTTGTCTCAGAGTCTGAAGTATTAGATAACCCAGCAGCCCACAGTCTGGATAATCTTTAACTCAGGCTTGGGTCTGGGGACTAATCTTTAGCACAGGATGGGGGAACTGGGAATCGGGTTTCCCTCTGGTCTAAAGGAGAAGAAAAGAAAAACATACTTCCATCATTTCAAGTATCACCCCTCAAAACACACATGTACACTTTTACACCTCCACCTCGGCTTCCTGCTGTCTCGTCATGCGCAATTTAGACGTAGGGGTGGAGGTGTGGGGAAAGAGCAGAAGTGATCATGGCGCACGGAGGGGGCTGAGGTGGGTTTGTTGGCTGCAACATACGTCATCCTTAAGCCCACAAGCTATCCATGTATACACACAGACACATAGACACATGCTCCGCATAACAGTATGTGACTATTAGACCAAACTACAGAAACCTTTCTCAAAACACACAACTAATGTTAGATTTTTATTTAAGATGTGTTGTGGACCACTGGCTGGAAGTGGGCCTGGCCATAATGATACGTTTATGAACTGTTGTGTCATGGGTCACGACAGCGTCAAAGCACCTGTGAGACATTCAAGTTAGGTGTTGACCTACCACAAACTGAAACAAGGCAAGACATGTCTGTTCTCTATAACAATGAAACCATTGATTTAAATACAATTAACCTAAATGGTAGATGGTAAAGAATGTTTTAAAAAAAACACTTTAATATACAACCAGGGACCTCAAGGTTACATATTACATACATCTTATAGTATGTGATGGCCCACCAGCTTGTATTTCAGTTTTTTACTTGAAATATGCCATATTTGTAGCTGTATTGTATTTCATGTTGCTGTGCATGTGTGCTGCTGTGAAGTGACATACAGATAAGATATTCACTCATTCATTCACTCATAGCAATGCAGAAATAAAATAAAATGAAATAAAACACCGTCCGGCTTTTCTTTAAGGATTCCTGAAAAACAGCATTTAGCCATAACAAGCTCATTAAAATGAACTGCTCGTTTTAAGTGTTGTGGCATGTGGGACTGAGCAGTGTGTGCTCTCTTTTGCAGCTGCTCAACGCCATCCAGCTGTTTGGTGCCAACCTAGACGACTACCTGCATTTGCTGTTGCCTCCCATTGTCAAACTTTTTGATGCTCCTGATGTGCCCCTGCAGGCCCGCAAGTCAGTACGACACATGACCGTCCCTGTCCCCATGTAGTGGTAGTTTGGGATCTAGTGAGAAGTTAAAATCCATTTTTACTGGATTCTACCATGGATTTATTGATCCTAAATCTGATTTAGATTTTTTTATACACTAGTACCACAGAATTATTTTTAACAATAACAGCCCTGTAATACAAGAAAGAAGAGCAGGGCACAACATTTTAATGTGCAATTTCTTTGAAGAATCTAAAATGCAAACACTTAAACCTTTTCTCACATGGCCTCTAGGCTATTTTAAAAAGTCCTTTGGAGAAGTTGAGTGTTTTGTGTTTATCTGTTTTGCCTCTGTGTGGCTTAGGGTTGCCTTGGAGACACTGGACCGGCTGACGGAGTCCTTGGACTTCACTGACTACGCTTCACGCATTATCCACCCGATTGTTCGGACACTTGACAGCACGCCTGAGCTGCGCTCCACCTCTATGGACACCCTGTCCTCGCTAGTGTTCCAGCTTGGCAAGAAGGTAGCTATAGCTGTCCCCAGGGCTCTCTTTAGATGCAGCTATTATTCAGAAGACTAATTTCAACCTCACTCCTGCTGGCTTCACATGAACAGAATTTCGGTAACCCCCACCTCCCCAGTCTATATTACTTCCTGCTAGACTGCTTATGTCATTGACAATTTGGCAGCGGGGGGGGTGGTGGTGTTTATGAGAGTTGATGAGGTCACATATACCCCTCCCTCTCTTCCCTAGCTTTTCCCTCCATTATTCCTAAACCCTCCTATCATTTTAAGGCCTAACCTCAGAATCACCAGCACACGTGCAACCGCAAACGTGCAGCGGAAGCTTTTGATCTGAGACTCATGGTGGTTAGATGCAAGCACAGGATGCTATTACTACTGCTGGCGAGGGAAAAGAGGTAGCAAGACTAAACCACATAAAGCACACATTTGCCCTTTTATTTACTCTCCTTCCTTTTCCTCTTATTTTCAGTACCAGATCTTCATCCCCATGGTGAACAAAGTGATGCTGAAGCACAGGATCAACCACCAGCGTTATGACATATTAATATGTCGCATTGTTAAGGTAAGTCCCCTCAATATATGTTTTCTCAAAAACATTTTAAACCATTTGATACAAGGCACATTTCAAACATGTCTCCTGAATTTATGAGCATATTTTCATTGTTCTTTGCCTCTTGCCCACTCAGACCCAAACATTATAACCCTTCGTGACATAGAGTAACTGTACATGGTCAAGCAATAAATTATATAAACATAAATAAACAAAACCTTTATTTTTTTTTTATGTACACTGCACCATAAGCAAGTCATTACCATGCTCTGTTTATCAACAGTTATCACTCAGGAAGGAAATGCACTTCTTTGAGACCTGGCTAAACAATTATTCTGTGTGTGGGCTGTGTGTGTGTGGCCTGTGGTTGTTTGTGTGTTTTTTGTGGCCATAATAGGGCTATACTCTGGCAGAGGAGGAAGAGGACCCGCTAATCTTCCAACATCGCCAGCTTCGTGGTAACCAAGGTGATGCTCTGGTCAGTGGTCCAGTGGAGGCGGGGCCTATGAAGAAGCTTCACGTCAGCACTACGGCACTTCAGAAGGTCAGAAGGGATAATTGACATTTAACTTAAAACGACTGGTTTCTGATTTCTACTTCGATAGTAAAATGTAGAAGACGCAAATATTGCGTACAAGACCATAGTTTACTTGTGTTGATGACATACTGACAAACACACAGTGATAAATTTAAGGAAAAACGAACAAATGAGCAGAGAAACATAAGGAAGGCAGATGTTTTCGTGCAGGGCACAAGGACTCACTTAAGGGGGTGATGAGTGTATAATCATGGACTGTGGCCTCAATAGTCACCAGATCTCTACCCATGGGGGATTGACGGACGTGTTACACAGCACACTCCACCTCCATCAACAAAACACCAAATGAGGCTTTCTTTTGAAAGAATGCTGTTCCCTTCTATGTAACATTTGACGACCAGGAGCAAAGATTTTATGTGTATATCTCAGCCAGATCATCCTACACACAATACCTGTGACACTGAGGTCTGGAGAAACTGTTCCCTCGTAGTAGAAGTCACTTTGATGGATGCTTTTTGTCTCTTCACAGGCTTGGGGTGCTGCCAGGAAGGTGTCCAAAGATGACTGGTTGGAGTGGCTGAGGCGCTTGAGTGTTGTCCTGCTTAAGGAGTCGTCCTCCCCAGCCCTGCGATCGTGCTGGTCACTGGCCCAAACCTATATTCCTCTTGCCAGGTACACCACTTCTATTGTGGTTACCTTGCCAGCTTTGTTTTTACTCCCTCTGTTTCATCTTAATTATTCTTTCAGTTTTTGTCACACTTCTTTAATGCCCCACATTTGTGATAGTCCAACAGATAAAATAAATCCCCATTTTAATGCAGAAACATAACAGAATTTAAAATGCTGTCTTTGTACTTCCAGCCTCTAGTGTTTGTAAAGTTGAGCGGTTGTTATGAGGCCCCTCAAATGCGAAGCTGCTCAGTTACCAGCAGTACAAGACTGGTTGCACTAGATACTAGTTTCTGCTGCTAGTATTAGATGTGACTGTGTCAATCCGTGTATGGTTCGTTCTTTGATTATTTAGTTTCAAAACCAAATCAGAAAAACCAAGCAGTTTTTTAGTTTTTCTGTTGTAAAACCAAAACAGATAAACAGAAAACAAAAAAACAGACAATCGGTTTTTCTTTTTCTGTTTTAATAACAAAACGGAAAAATATTGATTCTGATTTTTAATGGAGTACACGGATTAAAAGGTTCAGGTAATTTTTGTTCAGCTTCTGTACACTGTTTCCACCTGACCTTTATTTTCTTTGTGAGATGGAAGAATTTAGAGTTTAAGTTTCGTGGCGCTGCGGAGAGCCTCCAGCTGCCGTGAGCACATGGATTAGGCTATGCGTAAATCAGGAGCATCGAACTTCATCCAGCCAGGGGGAACGACCACTGCTGGTTCCACTGTCAACACTACGCATATTAGGTCTACCGGTTAGGGAGCGGGGCGCTGGAGTGTACAGGGCGAGGGAGAGGAGAAGAAGAAGAAGAAGATATACTTTATACATTATACAGGGATTATTTTTTACAAGCTATAGAATAAGCTTGCTACTACTTGATTTGTTTCGGCAAATACATTTCACACACGGTGTGTCTTTCTTTTAATGTGTAAATGTTGTTTCTGTGATCCCAGGGACCTGTTCAATGCAGCCTTTCTGTCTTGTTGGTCTGAGCTGAGTGAGGACCAGCAGGATGAGCTCATCCGTAGCATTGAGTTAGCTCTTACCTCCCAGGACATTGCTGAAGTCACACAAACTCTACTCAACCTGGCAGAGTTCATGGAGCACAGTGACAAGGTTAGCAATGAACTACTGCAGCTACATTAAACCACAGAATCACTGTGATGCATTTTTGACTGAAGTTTATGCATGCATGTTTTATTAGGGAGCTTGTAGGTCCACATCTTAAGTTGCATTTCCTAAATTCAACGTTTTGATATTAGGTAGTGCATTTTAAAGAGGTGATAAATAAGGCATTTCCTGTATCAGTGAGCTCCTTGTGAACTTTGGATAGGAAGCTTAATATGATTTAGTAAGAGCTGTATCGCTCCTGAAGAGCCGTAGGTAGCTTGCATGGCAGCATCTGACATCAGTGTATGAATGTGTGTGTAAAGTGCTGTATAAATAAAACAGTCCATTAAAATGTGTTGATTAAATGGATGTCAAACTGTAAGACATTATACTTCTCAACAATTGAGACCATCACGGTTGGGTAATAATATAGCGTTTCTACACGGCTGCTGTGAGGCTGCAGTAGAAACAGTAGTTTCCTATTCCTAACCAGAGGAAAGAAGGGCACAAGTGGTTTTCTGGAGGCTACCAGACATACTTTGACATGTTAACTCAATTACAAAGGCGAATTAATAGAAATAATTTAAATGCTACATCAAATGACCTTATTCTAGCCATTCACAGTAATTGAGTATAGTGTACATTAAATACAATCAGTGAGACTTAAACTGAATAATAACTTCTATTGATGGTGCAAACCCTACTAATTGTTATTTTATGCAATTTGTTTCCTTTTCCAGGGCCCTCTGCCCCTCAGAGATGATAATGGCATTGTGCTGCTTGGTGAAAGAGCTGCCAAGTGTCGTGCCTACGCTAAGGCTCTGCATTACAAAGAGCTGGAGTTTCAGAAAGGTCCATCTCCTCTCATCCTGGAGTCTCTTATAAGGTAGGGGATCTGAAAACCTCACAAGCAAACCTTTTTTAATGAGAAAAATGTGATGTTTATAAACAGAAGTTGAACTCAGTCGCAAGCACACATTTAAAAAAATATTTTTTCTCCTTTTAACTGTTTTTTAATTTAAGTTGTTGTAGTGGAATCTAAGGAATATGTAGCCTCTTCAAAGTTGCTCAAAACATAATTCAGTGTCAGTGGGTAGTAATGAATTGGATTTTTCTTTTCTCTTTCTGTCCTCATCATAAAAACTAGGTTTGACAGGTTTGCTTTTCTGATTCACTGTTATTGCATTACAAGTTATTGCTTAAAGATAAACATTAAACTATTCTTTCTCAAAGTCAAATTCTGATCAAATAAATACACAGATAAATTATATTACACATATCCTCATGTCCCATAACCCTTTGATATCTTCTGTCATCTTTTCCATTCCCCATTCTCATCCTTCTTTATTTCTTTGCCTTTGGCATGACATGGAGAAATCTGTTTTCCAGGCATCTAATTGGATGCTTGCCTCCTTTTCATCTATGAGTGTCTGGACTTGTGTTTCTCAGGGGCCTGTTTTCAATTTCTCAGGAGCCTTGATGATGATGAATGATGGGAGCCGGCGCTCTTGTGTTTTCAATATCCCCATCTGGTTCTCACCTCTCCAGGATTTCCCATAAAAGATCTAGAGGCCGGTGTGCAAAAAGCACTGTGTAAAACCCGTCCCTACCGAGTCCTTGCTGTATTTAAATTGAAAAAAAAAAAAAACATTCATCATTGATGCACATTTTTTGATGCCAAGGAGGCACCGTCACTGCTATTTTAGTTCCTGATAAGTCATGGGGTTTGTAGATGAGTTTGCGATTATTTTAGGAATTGTTCTTTGTATTCTGTCATAATGGATCTTCAGTTAAAATTCAGGATATTATATCTGAATAAGTGACATACTTGTAATAGTAAAAAAAATTTTTGTCCTTGTTATAACTCATGAATAATGTGTGAGGGATAATAAGAAAATCAAAAGAATTAGTTTGTGGTCTGACTATATTCTCAGGCCCCATAGCTTTGGATAGAGCCAGGAAACATTTTCTGCATTATTCCCAACAGCAGAAGAACACTGTTAATTTAGCTTCTGGCCTGTTGTGTTACTAATACAGCATATAGTGTTTTTAGTTGGACTTGGATTAGTAATTTGTTTGTATTTTATTAAATCTTGTTGAATTTGACAGTATCTGGTAGGATGTGATGATGAGGTTTGATAGATGCTGGGTAATTATAAAGGTCTGTAAAAGTAAAGTTCTCCTTTATTTACAGAGCAACGATGAATATGGTGGTTCCATCATCACTGTAGTGACTGGAGCCGGGCCTAGTTGCATCTGGACTATAAAAAGTTTCTAGCTATAATGTTATCAGGCATCATGGATATACTTTGAAATGGAATTTTAAATGAAGTTTAGTATGTTCAGATGTATAGAGGGCTGCAACCAGTTAAGCAAAATCTCTCAACATCTCAAATAGATAGAAAGTGGGTAGGCATAATATTAGGGACACTTGTACAACAATGCAATCCAGTAGCCCTGTGTTGTACTACCTTTTATTAATGGCGTGGTATGACATTCTAATCCAAACACGTGTTTTTGTCAAATTCAGCAAATTTCTCCTCATGTCTGCTAGCTGTCTTTTGTGTATGCTAAAAAAGATCCAGTGTTTGCACACAGCCCCAGCTCTGTAAATGGGAAACAAAGTGTCTCAGACTGAGCCACAGAACACTTTTCCAGCCATCCCAGTAGGGGTGGGAATCAGAATCAGAGGCCCCGCAATACGATATTATCACGATACTTATGTCACAATACAGTATTGCGATTTTAAATATATTGTGATGTATTGGAATTTATTCCTTTTTTCCAACTTTAAATTTTGTCCCCAAAGGAAACTTCTTTTTTCTAGTAGACTGAAAAAGCAATAGATTTTATTACTATAGTACCAAAAAAGTAAAATTCTCATGTAAAATTTATATAATAAAAGATCGATACTTGGGCTCCGTGTATCGATACAGTATTGCCACAGAAAATATCGCGATACTATGCTGTATCAATTTTTTCCCCTCACCCCAACCATCCAGGATTTGTGTGTCAAATTGACTGACTTTTGAGTTTGCCAAGATATGTTGTTGTTGTAATTAGCTATAGTAGCAGGAGATTTGTGAATATTGCTGTGTGGAGCTGTAGTGCTGGAACTGGGACAGTCTTGTCCTCTCTGCATGTTAGCTTTTTCAGCAGCAACTGCAACAACTAACCCACAATTTAGCTAATGCTAGTTACAAAAATAACAGGCGGAATGTGTGTGGGTGTGTGTAGGTGTAGGTGTGTGTAGGTGTATGTATATGTGCAACCCAAAACTTGCAAGGAACCTCCTCCATGCTTCACTGTTGCCTGCAGACACTCATTCTTGGCAAAGAATCAAATATCGATTTGATTTCAGGGCTCAGCGTTAAACTTTTTTGCTACTGACCCCACCGGGCCAGTTGATTTGAAACTTACTGGCCTGAATTGTTACTGGCCCTCCTTCCAAAAGTTACTTATCAGTGTTACAATAAAACCAAAGACTTATAAGTTATGTTATACTGTTAACATGTTTAATCGGTTATTAAACACATCCTGAATATATAAAAGCTAAACTAAAATGTAATAACACTTAAAATTATAAAAAATGAAAAAGTTAACAAAACAATTTACTTTTAAAACAAAACCTACTAACAGACTCAAACATGATGTGCTCTCTCTCCTGCTGACAGCCATTTAATAAAAAAAATGTACACAGCAGCGGATACAAGTCACCTTGACAGGTCGCCATGGTAGCGACCTGTCAATCACAAGGTAGTCCTGCCCAAAAACATATGCATTATCATCCATTTCCCCCTAAATAGAACCATAATTTGCTCAGTGAACATCATGTTATGTTGTAAGAATACTTGGAACTAGCGACTGAGACCATAAACTCATAAAGGAAAGTGTTTACTGAGGTAATAATTCAGATGAGAAGTAGCAACATTTTACCATTATTTCTAATGCAGCCGGACATCTATTTGCAACCAGCGGACTCACCCCCTGCTGGCCGTTACAGAGAATGCAGGTTTAAGTTCCATCTGCATGGTTTCACTGTCAGGACCCACAGGTTGCCGCTTGATTGAAATTAGAGACATAACATTTGACAACCACTCGTCACATAACTACAGATCTGGATTGGACAACGGCGCGCGCCATGAGCTGCAAAGCAACTGCAGGATGTTTCTAATAAATTTTTAAAAAATACTAATGTGTTTGCACTGGCCCGATCAACTGTCCCGACATTGCTTTTTTACTGGCCCTGGGCCATCGTGCCACCGTCATTGTCGAGCCCTGGATTTAGATTTTTCTTTTGTTCACTCACTTTGTATTTTGGTTATTGATAAATATAATCTATTAACATATCTATTTTTGAAAGCATTCTTACTTTATAGCATTTTTCTACACCTGCTTAACTTATAGAGGGTATGTGCATGATGTCACAGAACGCAGTTACGCTCACTGAGTGGCAGAAAGACAAGCAACAGCGTTAGCTTGAATCAGCTAAAACACAAACAACACATCTAAAATGGGAAAGAGCTGGACCACTGGTTCTTTGTTAAGCAGTTAGGATCACTGTCAAGTCCCACTGCCTTTAATTTGAGCAAATAATCACTTGTTTTACTCCCAGTTTTCTAAACGCAGCCATGGTAACAGATGTTTTGCCAGTTTGACAGGTCGGCAGTGTGGAAGTATTTTTAAGTGTCCAAGAAAGACGCAAAAATCACCGTTTGCAGACACTGTTCTTCATTTCTGTGCATCCCTAACACAAACATATACATAATCAATAGTCAAGTCACATTCACCTTTACACAATGTCTTCATCAGATAATAACTAAGATGTTTGGCAGCCCTATTCACTAAAGTTTAACTCTATTGAAAACCAACTATAAATTCCATTTGCAGCTGTTGCGTTTGCTAAATGAAGCATGCTAGTCATTACAGAATAGCTCTATGGAGACATAAAAGTTTATGTCAGTTGTAAGTGTTCAAGGTCTTAGGTCTTTAGTGTTGGGGGCACAAGTCTGAACAATTTAAAGTCTTAGAATAGAAAGACCTGGTCATGTGTTACCATCCACTTTTAAGTGCCCTTTATTCCACTGTGGTCATATCTTCTAAAGGGAAGGGATACATGTCCAGCTTTTATTAGGTGTTTACCCTCACTCAGTGTGTCACATTGTAAAGGGAAAAGAATCTGACTAAGCATACCACTGAGCTTCATAGGTGGTGCTCCATGTGTGTAGGTATTTGAATGCTCTAAGGAATTCTTTGTTGTTTCAAAGCATAGCAAAATGATGTCATTGTTTTGAAGGCAGTAAACCTGGAGGCATTGAACTCAGAATAGAGTGTGTGTGGTCTTCATTCCTGTATTTGGCTTAGGTGCCCTGGGATCTTTGGCCAGAATGTCAGGAGATGACCCTACAGGTCAGAGGTCAGTGGCTCAAGGCAAATATGTTGCTATTATTGGACATGAATGGACACAATACCCTGATTTGCTTTTAGACTTCTATTGAGTTACTCACATTTCAACAATACTATTTAGCCAGTGAAAGAGATTATCAGTTTGAGACATGTTACGCTCCTTGTTTCTTTTAAAAATATGTTTATTTTCTATCACACAAAATAATATAATTACAGAGCTGTACACATTTTACAAATTACACATTTCCAAAATCAATGGTTATGGTTTTAGAATAAAATGCAGCATAATTTATAGGAAATTCCTTTGGTGGTTGGGCCCATTCCTTTTAGGAACAGTCCTATGAATTATACCTGAACTAGACCAGTCTGGACTGCAAATACCCATAAATGGCTTGTGTTAGCATTAGGATGGTTTTTTTGTTATCAAGACAAATGAGAAAAGGAATCAAAAAGCGGTAACACATGGGACAGTGGTAAAAGAGCATCTATTAAAGCTTTTAAAAAATAAAATATTTTACTGATAAATACACAAAATGAACTACAATTTACAATCAAACACGGCAAAAACATTACACATTCATCTGACTGAAATTTAACCAGACCATCACAAACAACATTTTCATTCCTTTCGCAGTCAAGGGAAAGCCACTATTTGGTTGAACAGGTATTAGTGAGATCTCTCTCAGCATTCATGCGTGTGATTTTGATCCAGGACATGCAGCTGAAGCACTTATGGTTGAAAACCCACTGGCCGGACCTTCATCTCCACTTTCTTCAGGGAGTAGTGGGACCCATGCCAGCCGTACCAAGTGATCCCATCTGTTTTCTTTGAGTGCTCACCGTAGCGGTAAAAAACACCATTCAGGTTTGAGTCTGTGCAGCAGTTGTACCAGTAACCACCTGGAAGGATTTGAGGGGAAATAATTAGACTTGGTATTAATTGGAAGGAAATATGTACCTGTAACGTCTGCTGTAAATGACTCCATGATTTGTTTTGCTCTCACAATTTACCTTTGCGCAGGGAAGCACAGTCATCCACACATTTGTCATTGTCCTTGTTGATGGTGCTGAAGTTGGTGTTGTTGTGGTAGCGCATGGAGTCTCCAGCATTCCCACTGTAGTTGGCAAGAAAGAGCTTGTAGCTGTTGAGCTCATTACCCACAGAGAACATACCATACTCAGCATAGCGGGTCTGTCCTTCCCAGTCCTGCATTGGAAAGCAACATATAGCATGATTTAAAGAAGGACAGTCATAGAACCTGAAAATATAGGCTCATATTAAATGTAAAGTTAGTTTGATTTATTATTCATTTTCATTTTCTTATGCTCAGTGCCCATGGGAATAAATTAGTTCTGTGTTTATGCCCTCTTGCTTTTGGCTATGAAATGGTTTGACTATGGTTTGTGTATTCTTGCTCTTTAGTGTCTCAGCCCAAATTTAAATTATTGCCATGTTTTCCAACACATACCTCCATCTCAATCCTGAGCATACTGGGCTGCCTTGTTAGACGAAAGATGTGGTCATTGCCTAGCCAGAAGTCTCCTCGGATTGATCCAAACCCACTTTTGTACTGCTTCCAGTCACGTTCGAATGATATCAGACCAACCTTGCGCCTTTGGATCAGAGTCCAACCACCTCCATTTGTCTCCATATCGCAGAAGACCTAGTGTTCAGAAGTAGTACCAAAATGTGATCAAATGCAGAGAGAAGACGGGGGCCTTACTGTGCTCTACCAAAGTACATAAAGAGACATTATATACGCATACACATACAAGAGTCAAGTATAACTTACATTCAGCTCAGGTGCACCCAAAAACTCATTTTTAGGCAGTTTGTACTCGCCAGAGATCTTGTAGTTCTTGCTGTAGAGGGATGCGCAGTCATAGATGGCATCTGCAAAAAAAGAATCTCTTCAGTTACTCCAAAACCATATGCAGTTTCATGAGCAGTTTTTAAAATGTCAGTGTCATAAATTCTAACAGCTTTATGGATATGTGAGTGAATAGACAGATGAAAAAATGACCTTTACCACCTCCAAAAGCAAAATAGATTAAAACGTAGGGAATATGAATGGTTCCCCTCTTTTACTCGTGGCACAGTATGGGGAATGCTATTAATAGGACTGTGAAATCACAGTGGAATAATGAGCCCAATAGAAAATGAGATGGAAAGCTTGCACTTCTTTTAATCTTTGCACCCCTTCCTGTTCAGCCCTCCTGTCTCTAAATACCTCAAGTTTTAAAAAGACCCTTTGTGTTCCTTTTGCCAGCGACAAAAAAGTGGCCCTGTTAGACCACACAGTTAAGGTATTGAAATAATAAACTACGTCATGCCTGGTTAACCTCTCTGCAGCAGCCAGTGCTGATTAGTGGTGTGTTAAAGTTGGGATGAATGTCGGAAATTATTTGGCTTTGATGGAGCGAGCTCTTTATTGACAGCCCTGCAGATGGGACTCTGCAACTCCAAATTAATGCTTTTGACTGCTGTCGGGCAGCTTTGAAAAAGTGCGCACTGTAATCTGTCTCACAGTGAATTTACAACAGTTGTTTGAGGCCCACAAAGTCATGGACAAGGCTGATTATAGTTTTCAGCTAAAATAAGTAGATAGTGTTACTCGCATTCCAGTGAAATGATGGCTTATGATTTTCTCAGCTTTTTATTTACTGGTTTATTTTATCAATTCAAATATTTGTACTCTTCCCAATGAGAAGCCCTTGTAATGTATTCAAACTGAACTTCACAAAATCTGTGCGTATGTGTGGAAATAATTTTGACAGTAAGAGTGTGAATTTCACAGGCTAGAAATAGAAAGGCAGGTAGCTCAAAAATGCACTTAAGTCTATTTTGTATATGTAAATAACTTTCACATGAATTCAATTTCACAAAAATAATTATTAAGCTAAAAAACTTCTGCATTTGTTTTTAGATATTGTGACACCAACTAGCAGCACACAAAAAATTGTTGCAACTGTTAATATAGTGGGAAGGAAATGAAAGTGTTGATGCTCACCTGATGAAGTTTGAGTAGCAGACTGAAGGGTTTGTAGCTGCATGATCTCCACACGGTTGTTGATTTCTGAGTACTTGCTCTCTGCCTCTATGACCCGGGCTTCTTGCTTCCGGTTCTGCTTCTCCATCTCCATTACTTGCTTCACAACGTTCATCAAGTCTGTCTCCTGCTTGCGACTCAGCTCGTCAAGGAGACTGGTCAGATTGGCCACTTGAACCTTAAGAGAGCGCACCTCATCACAGCACTGAGCCTTTGGAGGCTTTGTAGGTGCCAGTCTCTTCCTGGGATTCTGGGCCCATGTCTCTGCCAACAAGAGCAGTGTCACCCCCAAAGCCACTATGTTCAAATTTACTTTTGCCATTTTCTATAAAAAAGTTTGTGATTTGAGAATCTGAGAATCTCAGGCGTTCGAGTGCTTTTGTTGTCCAAAAGCAGGTTGTCTCCTGTAGAAGGTCTTTGCTGGAAATTTCGGACAAGAGCTTTGGCTGACCGGTTGAGTTGGTCCTCTTTGGCCAATGGCTTAGTTCCTCAGTGAAGCCCTCCTCTGCCTGAACATCTTAAATATTTTGTATGTGGGTCCCTCCCCCTTTCTGCCGGTGAGCACCACTCACTGTGCTGACCCTTTCCAACCCTCTGGGTGGAGGGCCTTAATCGTCCCTCCTCCCCCTGCCACCCCTACCTCTCCCTTCTCGTCTTACTTTCACTCAGGGTTTTGCCCACGTTTCTCCATTCTTTGTCAGGTGTTGAAGGTTTCTGGGCAGTTACGTTTTTGTTTTTTTTTTACCTCTGCCTGGAAGAGCAACATAAGGAGCTGAAGAAACAAAATAAGGCTACTGTCTGAAGTCACTGACTTCCAGTTAGCTCTCATTACAGTGTCAAAATGCAAACTCTTGTGTTCTTTTAACTGTATTTCAATGAAAAATCATTTAGCTACACAGAAACATTGTTAAAACATTTGAATACTTGTTTAGACTTTAGAGCATGTAATTTCCTTCCTTGTCTTGAAACATAAATTACCCTGTTAATGACAGATTTTACTATATCATTGGGGCTCAGCAACTGCAGTCTTCACATGCCAAGACATGTGTGAAGTCACTAAGTACTCTTAATTGTAGGTTAAGTGTTCTATTGATGCTGCCTTTTTTTGGCAGATTTTTTAAGCAGGCGTGTTTACTGCAGAACTGTTCAGAATCAAATTTCAAGAGGGCGTTGATACAACGGCATGAGTGAAACCTTCAAGGTAAAATCAGACAAAAATACAGTTTGCATTAAGCGGAAACAATTTGTTGAGGAGATGGCAGGCAATGTCTAAAAAATGCTGTGCATGTGTGATGGCAAAATGTTACACATGTAGACAGCATATTCAAAGTAGCTAAAATGGTATACTGTTAGCCACTAGAGAACCGCAGAGCAACAAAATGAAATTATATTCTCGTGACTGCTTGTATTTTCTCCTCTGTGTTATAGTACAGATTACACTGACATTGGTTTTCATGTTGCAAAATGTACAATTTGAAAATAATTTCACTGTAAGCATTGGAAAGCACAGGAAACACTGTAATCAGTCAAATATAATCATTAATGTCCGAGTTTGTTTTTATGCCTTTGTGATTCTTCTAGAGAGGAAAAGATTAGTCAATTAACAGAAAATGAATCGATAATTGTTTTCTAACCTTTAGTATATTCTGGGAAGCTTTACTGAGAAATTGCCTGTACACTGAAAAAAAAAAGGCAGAAGAACCTCTACAGGTCCAAAATGAATCACTTGTTGTGCATATTGTGATTCATACCGCTGCTTCTTTATATACACACATGAATGCATTCATTCTTCAAGACTCACAGTGTAAATAAGGACATTGTCTTTATATTCATTTTGGTTTTCTTGTAGGTCGCGTGACCACATTCAGGTAGATGATGAGATGAACAGGCTCTATGCTAACATTGCTCCCAAGCCGCTCCTAAATGAAAAAATGTAGGAGCACACAAAGAAACTTAAGAGCGCAGTATGTAACACAGTGTTATTAACAAACAATTTATTACATACATAGTTATACTGTGTGTGTTTGTGTATGGGCTTTTTGTTGTGTCCACTATACTTTTGGGGTTTGACAGCTAGGGCTGCAGATATGTCCTGGCCAACACATCATATTCTTCAGACTTAAGAAAACATCTTTGTTTGGTACTGATAGCTGCAAAAATCACACCATAATTCATTTTTAATAATTAATGCTTTTCAATGATAATGATAAAAAACAGGTTTTCTTGAATTTAAGTCCTGTGGAATTTCTGTCCGTTCTATGTATTTCACAGCAACTTCACTGAGGAGCTGCCAGCCCTGCCAGCTTAGAGGAGATGCCTTTGTAAGATTATGCCAAAGGGGTGACTGTGTGTTTTTTGGGGATGTCAGAGTATACCTCAGGTATTGAGACAGCTGTGATACTTAGCTGTGTGTGATCATTGCCGTGCAAAATAGACAAACTGCCATGATGATAGGCCAGTGAAAGCTGCAAATACAGGGAGTTGTGCATAACAGTACTAACTGAGACAAGGCTGAACCAGGACATTCCTTTCAGTTTTTACTTGAACTTTATGGGTTTTCCCTTCTCCACATGGAGAGGAATGAACTGTCTGGTAAAGGCAGTGATGGAGGCGTCTGCGTGTTCATAGACAATACCAAATGTTGATAGTACACACTGAAGTACAGTAGATTTATTTCTGACTAGTTGGTGTGCTATGGAGCAATGTTTTTATGAGTTGGACTGTATCTTGTGTGTATGCACATGGACCATGCGATACACATTCCCGTTGGGACTAGAACAAAAAAAATCCAGAAGTGGGAATATTTCAGGCTCAGCTGCACATATTTGTGCTGTTTGATATTGAACATTTCTTTTTAACTTTTCTAAATCTATCTCGTGCAGTTCCCCTAACTTTATGAAAGTGCTGTACTAAATCACTGGAGTACCCCCTTTAAACACTATTTGCAGTTTCAGGCACATAATTCCCAAACATTTGTCTATATTTATGCCGTTTATGCAATTCCTTGTCTATGAATATACCACGTACTGTACAGGATGACATTGATTTACAAATCCTAATCCGAGTAATTTAGTAATATTTTTCAGCCGTATGATTTTATCTAACTTATAGAAGCACAAAGCAGAGCTGAAAATCACAACTGTTGAATAAAAATCCATTTTGACACTTTCACCCTCGTCTGCCATCTTACTACATAATCTTGCATCACAAGCGAGGTCTTTAAACCTCAGGCTTTTTGTACCTTCTGCCAAATGCTTGGCAGGTGTCCCTCATTTTTCCACACTTGGTCAGGCAAACAAATAAGGAAACTGTTTATATTATTCTGCTCAGCATCATCTTTGAGTCATGGGAACTGCAGTTCAGAGCACAAATTCCAAAATATTACATAATTACAAAATGGTCTGTTATTGCTTTGATGTATCACACTTTAAAGGCCAAGTATTTGGATGTGTTTAGCTCTTCCTTTTCCAAGGCGTTTTGCTTCCTGAATATCGCTGGCTGCTTTTTACAACTGGTCACCACTTTGCAATTTCACTTTTACTCATTGCATGTTTTTTATTTTGACATGTGCTTTTAGTTTCCTGTTATTGTTTTTTTTTTTTTGCTGATGCATATGGGAGTAATAGGCCAGTTGTCATCTTTATACAAATGTAATAGGCAGAATTCATATTTATTTTGCTGCAGTGTCCAAATTATCAAAGGCAAATTCTGAGCACTGATTATATCGAAAACATGATCGTCCCGAAAAATCCTCCAGTTGTCCAAAAAACAACTTTTATGGACAGCTTTCCATAATAATATGGTCGGCCCCAATATTTATTTTCCTCAGTCACGTGTACCTACTGGTGCTCTTAGCGTAAACCACAAACAAATGTGATAATTGTAGCATGCAGGATAAGTCAGTTACCACATTAAATGTTCTCCTTACCTCAGTCTTACCTTTCCTCTTCAGATGATTTCTACCAGAGAGAAACTATTTAAAGGTACTTCAGTTAAGATGAGTAACTTTGTTATGATTTGTCAAATAAAATTAAGCTACATTACAAACAGTTTTCAACCCTGCTGCCAACATGGAGACAGCAGAAAGTTTGCTGGTGTATTTTAAAGAATCTTAATGACTTTGAATTTCTACAGTTGGTAGATGTTTCCAACTGTTAAATAATGTAATGTTTGATGGTGCATAGTGCCTGTTGACCGTCCTGTAAACCTTAACCGTAAGTCATTGATGTGCGTCAGTCTCTTTTGGAAAAATGTGGATTTTCTCATTTCCCCAACTGCTCTGTGAGTCACATCTCACTCTCCAGCAATGCATCCCTGCGGCATCACTTTCCTCTGGCCCTGGACTCTGTCATTCTGTGCTAGTACAGGAAAGTCCAGCTGGATGCTGTTTTATATGTTTAGCATCACGCTGTTTTTCCTTTCAAAACAGCTTCTTTAAACACCATTTACCCTCTAACCATGTTTTACCAGGCTCTGTGTGGAGAAGGCACGGCTCCTTTTAAAATTAGAGGTATTCACTAAACTTTAACCAAAGCCCCCTTCCTTTATATGACTTCCTCTGGAAGCAACACATTTCATTGAACGTATTTTTAACTTTCCCCTTTTAAGACAAGTTGGACACCCTGCTGTGCTAATTTTGGCAGTCATCTATCTTTGATAAGTGTGAGCTAACAAAACATGGTGTTTCTAGTCAGAATATGTTCACAGTCTGCTTTTGTGTCCCTAAATACAGTGGAAAACGTTTAGTAATCAAACAGTGACCACTGGGGCCAAGCTGTCAGCAGATCACTCATGGGTTCAATTATGGGAAAGGCAGGAGATGAAAGCAGGAGTCAGTGGATTCCAGGGCTTATATGTCAAATCTTTGAATTACATAATCTTTATTAACAGTAACCTCTCCCACCTGTCAGCTCTGTTCACACAGACGATCCTCAGTTTGAAGTGTACACATTTTGGTATCAGTTTGGCTTATTTGAAGGCATTATATTTCCTTGAGGCTGTTGCACTCAGTATTTTGTGAATCTTTCATGTATCCTGTGTTTAAAGAAAGCTAATGGCAACATTTCCCTTTTTTATCTTAGATCGTCATAGTAGCAATATGGTTATGATTATTCTTTGAATTAGTGTAATGTATACCTTTTGGCATGTTCATATTTACCAAAGGACAGTGACTTTGATTGTAAAGACAGGGTCCTACATTACTGCATGGATTACTGCATTGCAGTACACTTACAGTAGCAGTGGATTCACTGTGATGCACTTATTAACGAACATAAAAGACAACAAAAAGTGCCATTTAGTTTTTTAGTGTAAAAATGATTAAATTATTGTACATTTTCAAATATATACTTAAGATTATTTACTCACAGTCTGTTCTAACATAATTGTTAAAACAGTTACCATGTATGTGCATTTCAAAATAATACTGTGTGGGTAATAATCTGCAACTCAGTTAAACCAGGTCACGTATAGGGGTAAAATAAACTCTTCAATATTTTCATAATGAAGGAGACAGTATTCACCGGGGCATCCTGCAGCTCAGAGAATGGCAGACTTTATTCCCTGTGCAGACCGTCAAGTGGTCTGGTGGCTGAAGCTGGTGATCACTACCAGGTGGCCTCTATTGTTGTACAGCAGATGTGGGCCAGGCAGTGGCCGTCTGCTTGCCCCTCTACAAATCCAGTAGCTGGGACAAACAGTACTAGACGGTAAGACGGTGGCTCAGCTACTATCCCTTTAGAATGGTTCCCCCTGCTTTGTGCAAGAACAGCCATGTGGCACTGCTTCAGAGAGACCTTTCGTGACACTGGGATGTAAAAACAGTTATGTCACAGGACAGAAAAATAAAACCACTTGTGCACACATTTAGGGATTCCATTGCTTTTTTGCTAACCATTAAGTGTTTTAGCTTTGTGGGTATGAAAGTGATCTCGGGCGTATAAGTAGGTCTTACCGTTAATTGAAGTCTGTGCAAAAATTAAAAAACTGTCACTTTATCATAACGCTGTACACTCTTTAACTACTTCTGTCTATGTCCATGCATTTAGAATGGATTCCTCAATGAATTTGACCAATAGAAGAATACCGTTGCCTCTTTGACCAATAGCTGGCGTTTTGCTGATCTATACATACATACATACATACATACATATACATACATACATACATACATACATACATATATACATATATATCTGGTTTAATCTTTTTGTTTAAATGAGATAACTGCAGCTGTGCTTGTTTCCATTGTTAAGTAGAAATCAATGTTAGCATGAGTCAGTTTCAATTGAACAACTAAAAATGAATGGATCAAAGAACTGGCGTCTTTCATTGGGAATTTTTAATGGATAATGTCACTGAAAATGTAGTCAATATGTAGCCCGCTAAAGTTTTTTCAAAAACAGTGTGTACGCATCTCTTTGCCCTCATAGCAACGGCAGCATTCCAATGAGGTAACTGTCAGGATTTTTTTTCCCCTTGGGCCACCGGAGATGCTTTATTCTTTCGGCCTCTTGACTTGAAGGTGAGGAACCCAGGAGACACATTTTACAGTGGGGTCCCAATAAGGTTATTGTGTGGTGTAAACATGGGTGGAATGGTTTCACCAGCTGATGTCTCAGTGGCCCCCTAACACGCCTAACTTACTTGAAGAAAAAGAAAACCGAAAAATTTCATGTAAAATGATGCAGCAGAAGATGGATCTGTTGTTTCTATGTATGCCATTTCAGCATTTTGTTTATTTGGCATAATTTGAAATACCACTGTTAAAAAAACAAGTTTATAATGTCCTGTTCACAATGCCGCATTCCAAAGTACTGAGCTTTATGATAAGCTTCACTGAGAAAGCAGATTTTGGTCATTGCGAAGAAATTGTTTCAAAGTCAAGGGATACTAACTAAGTGTTTCCCCATGTTGCAGCATCTGCTTGGTGACGAAACAACCACCTTTTTGTCTTGATGTTTTTTAGAACCATAAGAGACAAAGGGCTAGTCAGATGATGTCAGAGATAACGTCAACCCTCCTTAGCCACAAACATCCCATGACAATCTGGAAGGAAATGGGTGACTGAGGTAACTACTTCCTATGCCTCCATGCTTTTCTCATGCAGTGATGCATGTGATGCCACTGTTTCTTAAGACACACAGAGGCCAAGATCTGTATTTGATAATGACAACATGTTGGCCATTATTTCCATAGAAGATGTATGCATGCCCGGCATGAAGAGCTATGTTCTGCTCAAGAATTAAAGGTTTAAGAAAGGAGTCATTTTAGCTGGTGTTGACTGACTCTGTTCAGATATAGTGTTATTTAAGATATTATCTAATTGAAAGATGGTGCATTGGTCATGTCACAACTGGTATCAAGGTACCCTATCTCTGGGCAAATGGTTAATTCTGTTGTTTTTCTTTTATATGTATGTAGTGTTTTATTTGCATTTCCTTCAATATCTTTTCAAGTGTTTTAATTAATTTTAATGCCCGATGTAAAGCATTGTTGAATTGTCTCTGTTTGGACAGGGTTATACAAATAAACCTGCCTTACCTTGCCTTGCCATTTATCATATTATATTTTATGTGTTAACAGTCAGTAATACAGTATCATTTTCTTTTTCGAAGCTCAGTCATGCGGCTAAAAAAGAAATTAACCGACGGCAATGTTTTTGACCCATTAAGGCAGTCATTTTCTAATTGCCCATGACTGATGTCTGAATGGGTTAGTCTGTGTAGCATTTTCTGGACAGAGAAGGAAAAAAAGTTCTTGCTACATTGGTCACTGTAAAATAAACAAACAAGGGTCATTTGAAACTGAATTTTTCTCCAAAAGAAGAGTTTTAGGAAACAGAATAAGGGGCAACTTAATATTATTAAATGTTTCGGAAGACTGTCAACCTTTCAAGGCTTTCAAGAGCTACTGTTAAACTTAGTTCCAACATTTCATATCCAGAGGTAATTAATATTTTTAAAGAGGTTTGCATTGTTAGTGCATAGTGTTGAATGTCTGCACTTCAAAGAAAGCAGCAGTTGCTCCAGTTCGAACAATTGTGCCCTTTACAGGTACATTTCATTCTTAATGTATTCTTATTTATTAAAGAGGTGGTATTATGCTTTTTGGCTTTTCCTCTCTCCTTTATTGAGTTATATAAATATATCCAAAGTCCAGCCCAAAGGGAGTTCCCATCTCCCACAGAAAGCTCTGCTCTGAACCGCTTGAAAACAGCTCGTTTGTAGTCCAGCCCTTTACTTCCTTTACTTGTGACGTCACAATGAAAACGCGTCATAAAGCTTGCCAAGCGGCTAGCGGGGTCAGGCACGCCCTCAAACCAAGCTAGTCTGAGCGGAGGCCCTTTGGCTCCACTCGCCTTTGTTTGGTTTTCCGTTGTAGAAATGTTGCACCTGCTTCCAGGTACTTTTTTTCATATCGCCTATATTTTACAGTTTCCGTATGGAATTTCATCACTAAATCCACTTCTGAGGTGAGAAATAAGCTGTGTAGATTTAGAATATTGACAATTTTACGAGAAGTGATGGCGGGACAAAAATGTGCTTGAAAGTTTTCGGAGTGGAGGATTTCCAAGAGGCTGCTGGGGAAGCCTGTGCAAATCCGCGGGAGGAGCGTGTGAGGCCGGCCAGCCGCTCACAGAGCCCTCTGCTCCCGCCGTCACACAGACCGCTGCAGCAACAACGGCAGAGGAAAACACAGCTGGAAGGTTGTCATACCGCTTATCTGTTTTTACATTCTGATGAACAGTTCAACGTTTAGTCCTGATGGTGAGATGTGGAACAATGATGTTGTGGACTTGTGAGTAACTTATACCATCTGCTAGGTTACGTTCGCATTCTGAAGCGGCTTTGTTTTGGATCACACTACCTTGTTTGTTACGACCCGCCCTTCTCTGCTTCTGATTGGCTAGTAGTCCTTACCTGGAAACTGTGCATGTGCAACTCCCAACAAAGATTTTGTACAAGTAAGATGCATCACTCTGTAGCTCAAGAGCAGAGTGTACAACACACAGGGTGAAAAGAGGAGCTGCAGCAATGTGCAGTATAAGAAAAATATGGTGTTTTTTGAAAATTAAACCATGTAAACCTGTTCTGGTACAACCCCTAATTGAGATGTTGAACCTGAAAATGAGCATAATACCACCTCTTTAATAATATTAATAATTAATTTGTGTTGCTTTGTAGGTTCTACCTCACAGGCTCTATACATAAATATGTCAAGCAGTGGGACAATTTTCTTGTAAAGATGAGGTCATCTTGGATTTCCTTTTAGTTTCTCAAAATTTCCTTTTCGTGCCCTTTTACCTTGGGAAATGTTTGTTTCCGAGACAATGGTCGGTTGAAGCAGTGTAGTAAGTGTTTTAACTCCACCCGCTTCTCATCTGTAGTCTTCTAGCACAAGGTCTGTGCAATGGAAAGAACTCCCCCAAGGTGCTAGATAGATTAGTTCATTCTGCTGGGAATATTGGTGATTGCATTTTGGCTGCCCCACGATTGCACCGTAGGCACAAAGGCTAGAGAAGTGTCGGACAGCTAGTGTCACTTCCAGTTTTACTGTAGTGGAGTAAATAGAAGGTTGAGTGGTATGAAAGATCGGCAACTGTAATGGACCAGCTAAGCAGTTTCTTTTTGGCTAGCCTTCGTCACATCTATGGACTGAGTGTACGCGACTTTCAACCCAATAAAACAGTCATTCAAAAATGTTATTATGTATATAAACAGCTTTTTCTGAAAGGACTGAACTTGCTCCTTGCCAGAGATGTATTATAAAGAACGGCACTTGAAGAATCTTCTAAACAACTCAGTCCAGCCAGGAAACATTCAATTGTGTGGTTCCACTGACGTAAGGGTCAACCACGCATGCGTAGTAGAAGTAGAATCGGTGGGGGAAAATGCTTTTTAAACCTTATTTTGGTGCAAAGTCATCCATCTTTTTCAGTGATTTATGTCAGATTTTGCAGGTGATTTTTAAGTCCCACAATTATGGCTTTCTCTCCATTCACTCAGATAGGTGCCTGGTCTTGTTAGTTCGACATAACTGGAGGTGTTACCACGATGGCTGCCGAATGGCAGGACTTGCAGTTTCAACAATTTTGTCCTCACGCACAATTCTTCCTAATGCATATGTGGTCTACATTTGTGATTTCCTCGTGTTTAACTTCTACATGTGCTTAAACTCTCATACATATTTTAATTGAAAAGTTCTCTAGATTTTTTTTGTGCATTCCTTAAGTATGCAGTATTACTAGTTTTGGCAAGTAAGTAAAGTAAACAAAATCCAAAGTGAATCAATTCTGTGGACCTTGATTCAGCCTTTCCTTGAACAGCGATTAGATAGCCATTCCCATTTTGAAGTTATTATGTTCAACATCAAGGAATGGCGTCAACTCTTGGCAAGCAAAGGGCCAATAAATCAGTAAGAATCAAGTGAATATCTTCCTAATTAGATTAGAGTAGGTCCAGTAGTGAGGCCCCATTTTTCCACTTTGCGAGATTTGCATTCATCTTACCCTTTTCTGGGGGGAAATATCTGCTATATCCTCAGGGATCATGCTCACTCTTCTCAATGACATTTGAATAGTTGAGATGGGGATTGTAGATTAATTTACTGGAGTCAGTGGAATTTTCTTTCTATATATATAATATTTGAACAGATAATATACATATCTACTCCCTCAAGTTAATCATGGCTAAATGTATTGTAGCATTGTTTTATTAATCAAAATCTGTTGTATACATGGAGGTTTAGAATTTGCAGTGTGATACATCATTTTTGTTACGCTCTTAAGACATAAAAATAGTGATTTGCATGCATCTACCTTGGCCCCAATTGAAAAATATTTTCATAGCCACAGGCCCAAAAAAAGTCTTTCAAGGTGATTGTTTTTACTTCTCATTACAGAGATATATCAGAGGTATTTGAGTAGCAGTGGTGCAGTGTTCTGTGTTTGTAACAGAGAGGGCAATGAAAATTCCAAGTCATAAAGTAGTTTCAAAAATGTTCAGGATATGGCCAAATGTAGGTCTAGGGTTTTAGTTTAAATTACACATCCTGCAGTCTGGCCTTTTGCATTTTGAACAGACCTTCGTTTCTGAACTTCTGAGGAAAAGAGCCGTGTGCTAATCTCATTTAGGATTTACAATTAAACTCCAAAGAAATCTGATCCAGGATACACAACACATTGTCTAAATTTCACGGCAAGATAAAAAATAATAAATCATGACGGTTTTATAGTTGATAGAACTTAAGCTCAAGCTCTGTTCAGTGACTTGCCTATGTCTCACAGAAGCAAATCAGAGAAAGGTTCCAGTTAGGAAGTGATACTCGTGGCCCTGCACAAGAGAGAGGCTTGACAGTGGTTTCAAGAAGTTTTCTGCTTGCTAATAGTTTGGAGCTTTTACTTGAGGAGAACGTTATGTGAGACTTGTCATCTGGATACATTTAGACTGTGTGTGCTTAGAGCTGGCAGCCAGATGGCTTCAGCTGAGGGACAATGAAATCTCCAGGGTACGTAGGAGAGAAAGCCCTTATTCTGATTTGTCTCCTCAGATGAAACCACATCTGGGCAGCTTTAGCATACCTCTGCAGCTTGTCTGTGGTGGGACATGGAGGCCTTGCAGTACTTTGTTCATTTGATGCTTGAACGTTTTGACGACAAGTAGTAATTTGTACATTCAATTTAATTGACCAAGTATACACAACATACCTGTGTTATATCGTCACTGTTTTTCAGAGTACTGGATGGTAGTTGTGTTTGTTGAAGACTGTGGGATAGTTATTGAATTGCTTGCTGAAACAGTACATGTCTCTCTATCAAGCCCCATGAGAGTCACAGACAAATGGTTATTTACTAAAATGAGCTCACTTTGTCATGTTATGCAATCACATGCTGTCTTTTAATTTTCCTCTTGCACCCTAATCATCTGTTTACACCAACGTCTTTTGAAAAAACTCTTCAAATGCTAGAGTACATAGAAGGAAAATATTCATTGTCACACAAAATTACAGAAAATGAAGAATGTAGTGATCACTATTTGGTTTAGCTTTTAGCTTAAATCTTATTTGTATATCAATTTTGAATAATTTGCATAATACACGTTCCTTTTGAGATCACTTCAGTACTTTAATTTAGCAACTTAATATTTCATGAGGTTTGCGCTGTTTCCTCAGAGCAAGAAGATTCTGGGTTCACTAATCTG
>NC_060157.1:28989486-28993370 GCF_021292245.1 Micropterus dolomieu | reverse complement strand
AATATTCCTGTTAGTGGTGTTATAACAAAGTGGAAGCGATTGGGAACAACAGAAACACAGCCATGGAGTGGTAGGCCACATAAAATCACAGCGGGGTCGGCTCATGCCGAGGCACAGTGCACAGAAGTCGCCAACTTTCTGCAGAGTCAACAGCTACGGACCTCTAAATGTCGTGTGGCCTTCGGAGTAGCTCAAGAACAGCGCGTAGAGAGCTTCATGGAAATGGTTTCCATGGCCGAGCAGTTGCATCCAAACCTTACATCACCAACTGCAATGCAAAGCGTCGACTGCGGCGGTGTAAAGCTTGTAGCCGCTGGACACTAGAGCAGTGGAGACGTGTTCTCTGGAGTGACGAATCCCGCTTCTCTGTCTGGCTATCCAATGGACGAGTCTGGGTTTGGCGGTTGCCAGGAGAACGGTACTGGCCCGACTGTATTGAGCCAAGTGTAGAGTTTGGTGGAGGGGGATTATGGTGTGGGGTTGGCCCCTTACTTCCAGTGAAAGGAACTTTTAATGCTTCAGCATACCAAGACATTTTGGACAATTTCATGCTTCTAACTTTGTGGAAACAGTTTGGGGATGGCCCCTTCCTGTTCCAACATGACCGCATACGAGTGCACAAAGCAAGGGCCATAAAGACACGAATGAGCGAGTCTGGTGTGGAGAACTTGACTGTCCTGCACAGAGTCCTGAGTCCGATAGAACACCTTTAGGATTAGAGCAGAGACTGCGAGCCAGGCCTTCTCGTCCAACATCTGTGCTTGACCTCACAAATGCACTTCTAGAAGAATGGACAAACATTCCCATGAACACACTCCTAAACCTTGTGGACAGCCTTCCCAGAAGAGTTGAAGCTGTTATAGCTGCAAAGGGTGGGCCAACTCCATTTTAAACGGATTAAGGATGGGATGTCATTAACCTTCATGTGCATGTAAAGGCAGGTGACTCAAAACTTTTGGCAATATAGTGTATGTATCATCAATATAGTGATAACTTCCATTTAGCCCCCCCCAAAAACTTTTTAATTCCTTCCAAATCCTCTCTACATACGTAACAGGAAAAAGTATGTGAACCCTTTGGAATTACCTGGATTTCAGCATAAATTGGTCAGAAAATGCGATCTGATCTTCACAAGTCACAACAATAGATGTGTGCTTAAACTAATACCACGCAAACAATTATATTTTTTCATGTTTTTATTGAGCACACCTTGTAAACATTCACAGTGCAGGCTGGAAAAAGTTTGTGAGCCCTTAGGCTAATTCCTCAGGGCCTGGTTGCTATGAAGGAAAATTAATTCCAAAGTTTATCAAGAAACATTTTGCAGGGGAATGTTAGGCCACCTGTCTGCCAATTGAAGCTCAACAGAACCGTTGTTCAGCTTTGATCTGCAACTACAGAAACATTTGGTTAAGGTTATTGCTGCCAAAGGAAAGTCAACCACTTATTAAATTCAAGTGTTCAGGTACTTTTTCTACCCTGCACTGTGAATGTTTACACAGTGTGTTCAATAAAAACATCAAAGCAATTGTTTGTGTGGTATGGTTTGTGTGGTATTGACTTACATGAAGATCAAATGACATTTTATAACCAATTTATGAAGAAATCCAGGTTATTCCACAGGTTTCATGTACTTTCCTGTGACTGTATGAGTTTCGACAGACATGGATGTAGTGCAGTTGTAGTTTTAAGTTAGTTTAAAGATTCATTTGACATCCACAACAATGGTTACATAACTTTCACACTGTTGCTCTTAACAGTTAATTTGCCTCTCCTCGTAAAACACTTGGCTCTCAGCAGAAAACAAACTAACAATTAGACAGACTCAGACAGGCTTATGAAAATTAAAAAACATAAATACAGAAAGAAAAACATAGTTGGGGGCAGGTATTGTATTTGGGTGAGTGAATGAACTATCATTGTTTGATCGTCATTGTTTATGGGTGAAATAGGAAGCTACAGATTTCTTTAAAATTCAAGATCAAACTAAAAATCTGTTTTTTAATGTAGTGTATTGACAAAGCAAGAGACCTCCTGGATGCTGAGCTGACAGCCATGGCTGGAGAAAGCTACAGTCGAGCCTATGGGGTAAGTGTTCCTCTGAGACAGCCAAAATATTCAACACCTGACTTCATCCTGCAGGTTGACAGCAGACACATTTCAGTCGGCATCTAGATACTTGATGTTACAAATAATAGGTGTAAACAAAGCCATTATAATAAGGTCCAGTGAATTTCTGAATGCATTCAATTGCGGATTCTGATTCATTTACTGATTAATTTAGTGATCATTTTATATTTTCCAGAGGAGGCCTATTATAATGAATGTGTGGCTATGAATCAGTGTGTGTGTATGTTTGTTTCCCAGGCCATGGTGTCTTGCCAGATGCTGTCAGAGCTAGAGGAGGTGATCCAGTACAAGCTGGTGCCAGAGAGGAGGGACATCATTAGAGAAACATGGTGGGAGAGGCTTCAGGTAACTACGTCACATGATATATGGACGCATACACTCACACTAACTCACACGTGCAACTACAAATGTAAAGCAGACGTTGGAAAGACTACTGTTACTAATCAGAAACATTATAAGCCATGAACAATACATACATGCAAAGGCACACACACTAATACCTCAGTGTATAAGGGTTCACCATCTTGTGGATTTGTTTATTTCTTGGTTTGAAAGAAAATTTTAAGTACATTTCTAAAACTATAATCATGTTAGGCTGTGTTATTTAGTTTCAAAAAAGTTATTAGCAAGTAGCCTAGCTAATAAAGACCGTTATGTTAACCTTAGAAAAGTGATCAACTGGAACCCCTTGCCCCGGCACCACAGTTACGCCATATGTCATTCTGTGGGGAACACTGAACATACAGTAAATGGACATGTATATCATGAGCTTAAGTTTGTCCTGCTCAAGATAAAACTTCCAAAAACACCTACACATTTAAAAAGAAAACAAAACGCTGCCCGTGCTTGCTTGCCTGCATGAAATAACCCTTGTATGAATATTCAGAAAAGATTTTGTGTAACCCACACTGTAACCCCATCCAAACTCTTCCTATTTCCTGCGACTGATTATGATTACTGCTATTATCATTAATTGTGAATTATAGTGTTGCCACATGCTGTGAAATTTGGCAGGAAGATGTGTGGAAGAACCACAAATCCACAAGAGTTTGGGAAAGATTTTGCCGCCGCCAAGTCTTTGGAATTAGAGACAAATGCTATCTGATCTAAAATAATACTGTTTAAATGCATCTCTTCCATGTTAGCCCTTTACCAGCTGAATCAAAATGTGATTGTTTGAAAGGCTTCTGCCTTGAATGTGCACACTGAGGGCAGAATTGATGTCAGGCATAGAAACTGATAAGCTTTTGATCTGTGATACACCTTTTCTTACTGATCAGTTTAATTCTTGTCCCTCATCTCCTGCTCAGATGTTACTGACATTTTGGAAAATCATGATCTCCTTCTATATTAAAACAACTGAAAACGAGCATTAAGTGGCCATTCACATACACTGGGCATGCGTGTGCTGGTTTAAACAGGATGCAGATTGTCTTCTTCGCAGTTACAGAAGATTTGACAAAAGAAGAAAGCACTACAGAAAAATAACCACACCAGATATTTCTTGCATGGACGGACAACGAGGTGGAACTACCACTGAAAGTAACACGGGAGTCCAAAGCGATTTTCGAGTCGTTGCAAAGTAAATATGCTGGCATGCACAGTAAATGTGTAAAAGCCCAAAACATTTTAATAAAAATAGTAGGGGTGATTCCGTATAGTTGAAGATTTGATGTTTCTATAGGAGGAACTAATTCGACTTCCGATTCTTAGGAGAGGCGTTGTGGATCATACCATTTTTGCAAAATGGGAGT
>NC_060157.1:28974639-28989466 GCF_021292245.1 Micropterus dolomieu | reverse complement strand
CCTTGTATGAATATTCAGAAAAGATTTTGTGTAACCCACACTGTAACCCCATCCAAACTCTTCCTATTTCCTGCGACTGATTATGATTACTGCTATTATCATTAATTGTGAATTATAGTGTTGCCACATGCTGTGAAATTTGGCAGGAAGATGTGTGGAAGAACCACAAATCCACAAGAGTTTGGGAAAGATTTTGCCGCCGCCAAGTCTTTGGAATTAGAGACAAATGTCATCTGATCTAAAATAATACTGTTTAAATGCATCTCTTCCATGTTAGCCCTTTACCAGCTGAATCAAAATGTGATTGTTTGAAAGGCTTCTGCCTTGAATGTGCACACTGAGGGCAGAATTGATGTCAGGCATAGAAACTGATAAGCTTTTGATCTGTGATACACCTTTTCTTACTGATCAGTTTAATTCTTGTCCCTCATCTCCTGCTCAGATGTTACTGACATTTTGGAAAATCATCCTCACCGACAAAATATACCCTGCATCATTCTTTAAGGCTACAACCACACTACAAACAGAAACTATCTCTGTCCACAGCAGCGATTTAACTGCGTTTTAAGAACTGATCTCCTTCTATATTAAAACAACTGAAAACGAGCATTAAGTGGCCATTCACATACACTGGGCATGCGTGTGCTGGTTTAAACAGGATGCAGATTGTCTTCTTCGCAGTTACAGAAGATTTGACAAAAGAAGAAAGCACTACAGAAAAATAACCACACCAGATATTTCTTGCATGGACGGACAACGAGGTGGAACTACCACTGAAAGTAACACGGGAGTCCAAAGCGATTTTCGAGTCGTTGCAAAGTAAATATGCTGGCATGCACAGTAAATGTGTAAAAGCCCAAAACATTTTAATAAAAATAGTAGGGGTGATTCCATATAGTTGAAGATTTGATGTTTCTATAGGAGGAACTAATTCGACTTCCGATTCTTAGGAGAGGCGTTGTGGATCATACCATTTTTGCAAAATGGGAGTTTTTACATGGTTTTCTCCCAATAAGTTAATATACAGCCTATTATGATATAAATATAACGTATAATGCTGTAAATAAAAATGTAAAAAGAAAGAAGCTTTTAATAAATGTTTTTATCATGTGTGAATCCAAAATTGTAACCCTAACCTTTAAGGTAGGGCGTCAGTGTGCATGTGTGGCGTAGCGGGTGTGTGTGTGTGGCTGTGTGTGTGTGTGTAGTAGAAAAAGCAGAGAGACAGAGCACCAGCTGTTCTGGTATTGTGCTGAGTTATCATTGAACCTCGCGGGACATACAAATCATTTATCACCATTAAGGAGCCTCACAAAGAATTTTATATAATTTTTAAACAGTACTTGGAATAGACCCGCGATGTGCATGCTATTCTCTGCGAGTTGGCGGACATGCACTCCGCACTAGAGCGGTGAATAGTAGGCGAGCAGAGCAGAGAGAAAATGGTAAACAATAAGCCTCAGTTTAGCTGTGAATGTACAGTGACTATTGAACAGAGACTGCAGCTCTGCAGCTTCTCAAGATTAAAGCGGAGCTACCGTGTGTAACCACAGTAAATCAGATAATGCTGGAAATAATTCAAAGAGCACTAGTTTGATGAAAAATTAAACTTATAACTCAGGAGAAAGACGATTTTTTAGAAATGTCCTTGACTAATTTTTACAGAGGATCAGAATACATCAAACAAAATGGCCAGTAGATGGGGAGTATCAATGTGGATGTGAATTTATGCCACCAGTTTGAAGAGCTTCAAAAATGATGACATCATCACCATCATTTGTATTAGCAATGAACTAATACTTTGAAAAAAACATTAGTCACAAAATAATACATTTGCGTGAGATGAAAGAGACAAAAATTGGTTTTGTATTGGCCTTTTGATAAAGACACCAATAACTTGTGAAAGATAAAGTGTACTGTTTGATTTCATCCAAACTATGTGGGTTTATCGATATGCATCTAACTTTCAAGTTTCTATAAAATTAGCTTGACTGTTAAATGAAAACCATTGCACACTCAAATCCCTGGGCAGTAAAATGAAGATACTCTTGATCATCTTGACTTTTTCCATTCTTAACAGATGGAGGTTGGTTTGTGGAGGTATTTAGGATCAAGAGGGGTCTTCCTGAGCAAACAGACAGGGCCTATAATTGCAGGACCAGAACTGGGGCTGCAATGCCTGACAGGTTTCTTCTCTCTAAAGTGATTTATTGAGGCTGACCTCACACATCTGTCCTGGAGTCACTGTCCCGCTCCTTTCTCTTTCTTTCTTTCATATTATATTCCCCTTTCATATTAAAACCTGCACCCCACCACTTGTGGGTAAATGTATCACAGTGAGTTCTCGCACTTCTTTGGACTCTTAGCAGGCTGTAGGATGCTGTTTATCAACAAATGATCTTTAGTTCCCTGCTCCTTACCTCCTGGTGTCTCACTACAAATGCAGATCATGATCAGGTCCAACATTTCTGCTACCTTTTACTAATGTTTTCTGTTATCCTTTACACACACATTTTAAAACAATGTACCTCACACTTTTATTGGGCCTATTCTGTAGAATAAACAATTCTCTACTCTATTTGACAATATAACAGGAACATTTTGTTTCCACTAATTTAAATCTGAGCTTGATTTTTATTAAAACCTGTAGACAGCTAGCTGTTCACCCTCATTAGAAACTGGATAAAAATAATGTATTGACATTCGGTTCCCTTATTTAATAGTATACATTTGAGAGGCAGACAGAAATGTGGGTAGAAAGAAAGGGAGATGATAACATAGTCCACAGACGGATTCAAACCAGGAATGTTGTCCCGGACCACCTGTCCACCATGACATCCCCAAGGAATTCCTTCCAATCAAGTTTGATAATCTAAGAATGATGTCTAAGAAAGTTGTTACTTGCAGTTAAACCCAGACTAAACTGTCTTTAGTCAACTGTCATTCTTCTTACGTAACACACTGTAGGTTCTTTCCGATTCTACCTGCACTCAGCCCCTTATCCCATCATGTTAAGCTTACTTCAAAAAGTTGTAGTATTTAGTTCATTTATTTCATTTAAATTATTTTCATAAGAACAACATTAATCAACATTTCTGTATATGTGCCAGTGTTAGCCAGCTGGCTGATTTTCAACTGCAGTTCTTTGGCAAGATGTTGTGAAACCAGTGCACCAATGAGCTTTCAACAGCTTTACTAAAAGGCTTCTCTACTACTACTTAAACTGTGAAGTAACTAAATCCCCCACTTTAAACACAAAGATGGGTTGTATAAGCTTTGAGGCTCTGTTAGTTGTGTTATGTTGGTTACAGCATATTCAGCAAAGTACTGATTTCAAGATGACCTCATTTTTTCCTGCTACCCTTCCTTGTAGCAATGTTTGTATTCTTTCATCTACGCCATGTAGATTTGTCTTAAATCAAACAGAGAGTATTATGAAGAACATACTTTTTTTCATCAGAGCTGGTCTTGTCTGTGTTGCCTGTATCTGTCATATCACAATGATGAGGGCATGGCTGGGGTTAGAATTTTTATTAGAGGAAGTCAGTCAATGCTACTTACAACTATATGAATATAGACCTGTGTTTGCATGTTTTGTTTTCTGGCACAGGAACCTGTATTCACATGTGTACATGTTTAAGACGGGGACCGCCAGTAGTAGTAGTAGGCCCTAGGGTTTTTACTATACCCGTCATGTTTGTTCATTCTTTTGAGTTTAACCAGAAGTTTCCTCTCTTTAAAAGGAGGGACAAAGAGTAATGTGTTTAACCCATCTGTCCCTTTTTGTTTTTGTGTTTTCACCTCTAGGGTTGTCAGCGTATCGTAGAGGACTGGCAAAGGATCCTGATGGTCAGATCACTTGTCATCAGCCCCCACGAAGACATGAGGACTTGGCTGAAATATGCCAGCCTCTGTGGCAAGAGCGGACGCCTGGTCAGTACATTGATATATATGTACACATTCACTCAGTATTCTCCAGCCATGACATTCAACTTCATTTGAAACCCCTAACCCTAATCCTAACTGCCAGCATCAAACATGGCAGGAAATGAGCCCATAGACTTTCTGTGTCTCTTTGTCTTTTATGCATTTTCTTTATACATACAATCTTAAGTACTTAATCAAGCTCTGACCTATTTTGTTGTTTGTTTGTTTTAGAGCATTTTTCATGCTCAATGTTTTATCAAGGCAAAAGTTTATTCAAGCTTGTTATGTTGTCTTAGGGTCCCTTCTAAGTTCTTATTAAACCTTGTGGTGATTAATTTGCCTCTGTTGCCCTCTTCATCCCTCTAGGCACTAGCCCACAAGACTCTGGTGCTCCTTCTCGGTGTTGACCCCTCCAAGCAACTTGATCACCCACTGCCCACAGCACACCCGCATGTCACCTACGCTTATATGAAGTACATGTGGAAGAGTGCCCGCAAGGTAGGAGCAAACAAACTTGTATAGAGTTGATGGTTTACAAGTTAACGTCTTGTACATTTTTGTCGCTTTTATATTAGTCATCTGATTTGACAAAAGTAAAGAGAGTACTTTTTTAGGATAAATAGCAAAGGGCAACTCCATGCCCAAGAGGGTTAAGGCAGTGCTGGAAAATAATGGTGGCCACACAAAATGTACTCACTTTTGTTGCTAGTGGTTTAGACATTAATGGCTGTGTTATTTTGAGGGGACAGCAAATTTACACTGTTATACAAGCTGTACACTCGTGTTGTCACATGAAAAGATATAATCAAATATTTACAACAATGTGAGGGGTGGACTCAGATACTGTACCTTTATATTAAGTCTTTAGTGCAACATGAGGCGGCAAACTTTTAAATAGTGAGAGCTTAAATTATTGGCACATTGGAACAGTATGAAGGATTGAAGCCAGTTTGTATTTAGCAATGTAATGAGCACTGTTCCATTAATTGGTAAGTTATTAAAATATTAAGTAAATTATCATATATGTGGGTAGTTAACCAGAAGGTTAAATAAAGGTAAGGTAAATAAGGTAAATAAAGTGTGAGGTAGCTTTTATGTTGTTTGTTACTGATAGTTAAGTTAATTAATTTAATTTTGATTCGTAGAGGAACTTACAAGTATGTCTCAGTCTTGTAATATCTGAGAGGTTGGAATCTTCCCCTTACAAAAGTCTGAGTTGCTTAGTGAAACCAGCTCAGCTATCACATTTGGATTGTTTTTGTTATTAAAATTTCATATCCATGCCAACAGTGGCTGAAGTAAGCCTCACTTGATGATGACTAATAAATGTTATTAACAAACACACATAAACACACCCAAATTTATTGCCAGGCATTGAATAGTGTTTGTGGCTCCAGAGTGCAGGTCTCATTAGGGGGCTTAGGTAAGTGTTGAGTATAAGCATTGCTTTTGCTAGGGCAAGCTGCACTGCTGTTTGGGAACTGTAGGGAATGTCAGCTCATTGAGGTCTTACTGAGTGAAAACCATACGAGTGGATCATCTCTGAAATAAATGTAAGAATCACCCTCAATAGTTTATCATACAGGCAAATTATTGAGTCATTTTTCATTTTCCACATGTTTAATTTTAAAGTTAGTCATACATGTGAACTTTTGTAAAAGTTCATGTGAAAAAGATACAAATGCTGGCCAAAATATGCTTTTTGGATGTTACATCAGAAGGTAAAATTAAGTTGGGTGTAATAATGTGAAATGACTCAGGGAAAAAGTATTTAACACGCTTACTGAAATTTATACTTACTTGTAACGACGGACTCAAGGCGCCTCCTGTATGGAAAAACTAGTTGCATGCATTGCTCAGGTGTGATTTTGGCCCATTCTTCTACACAAACAGTATTCAAATCTTGAAGGCTCTGTAGGCTAGAGCCCTGCACGGGCCTCAAATTTAGGCCCTAGCCAGGCTTTTGCCCGAAACACTCCGAGCCCGGCCCGTGTCCGACAACTTATCAGAATTCTCAGCCCGAGCCTGACTGGAGCCCGTGTTTTTTTTTTTTTTTTTTTTTTGTTTTTTTTAATGGCAGTGGTTATATTTCGTTTTGTTTCCATATTAAGTTAATTTAGAAAAATGTTTGAAGCATTTTGTTTTTGTTTAAATGAAAGTTTTTGTTTTTTAAAGTGATGACCAAGCGGCCAGCAGCTGACATTGAGTTAACAATCAATTAAGCCTCTCAAATCAACACTTGACTTGCCTACAATATAATCCATAGATATAAAACACTTCAAACATATTACTTTATTTTCACTAGTAAAAAGGCATTTTTGACAGGCTGAGGCAGGCTGCTGCTGCTGTTGCTGCTCGCAATGGCGTGCAGAAAAACGGGCTATTTATCCTACAATCTACAACAACAAATAGGATAATAAGAAACGGCAGGTTGTCTTACCTTATACGCAGGCTATGCTTTAAAAATCAAGGCTTCACAACAGAACTTCATCGCATCAAGTCCAATCCCAAACAAAAAAAGAGACAGCCTCTTAATGAGACAGCCACTTTCATACAGAGATCCCGCAATAGTCAATAGTCAATGCTGAATTCGCTCATTCATACTGAACATAGGTTTGCCATCCCGCAAACGTGTGCTTTCACATAGCGATCCGGCTTTCCAGAACCAGCGGCGAGGAAAAAGCCGCTACGTATGTCGGCTGTGGATTTTCACACAGACATTTTTCACTCTCTCTACCAACATTCCCGGCACAGATGCAGGTCAAATCTGACTTCACCTTCACAAGTAACTTTTAAACAGCGCAGCAAGCAGGCATATTGGTGCAATAGCCTTCTCCTGGAAATTAGTGTGAAAGCAGTGTGTGTGTGCGCGCGAGCAGACTGTGATATGTGTGTGAGTGTGATAAAAATCGATATAAATCGTCTTTCTATCTTTGTTTTACCACCTTCAGCTTATCCTAGTTTATTTTAATTGATGGGTGTCTAAAACTTATAAAGGAGATGTCTAATACGGGCCCGAGGCTACAATGTGAAAATTGGCCTGAAGCCTGGCCCCAGGGACATAAATAAGTCGGGCCCCGGCTGGGGCTTGGGCTGAAATGCAGGGCTCTACTGTGGACCTCTTCTATGAACTCTGATCTGTAGTTCTTTCCATAGATTTTCAATTGGATTCAAGTCAGGTGCTTTACTGGGCCATTCTAGCATCTTTATTTTCCTTCTCTGAAACCAATTGAGAGATTCCTTGGCCACCCTTGTTCCATCTTCATCATCCTGGTAGAGGCAGCAGATTTTTATCAATGATGTCTCGTTACATTCATTCATACAGTCAATTCATCCTTCCTTCAATGAAAAGCAGCCCCACACCATGATGTTCCCACCTCCGAACTTCACTGTTGGTATGGCGTTTTTAGGGTGATGTGCAGTGCCATTTGTCCTCCAAACATGGTGTGCGTTATAGCATCCAAAGAGTTAGATTTTTGCTCTCATCTGACCAGACTATAATTCTCCCAGTATTTCACAGACTTGTCCAAATGTTGTGCAGCAGTTTCAACATGCTTTTCTTTAGCGGTGGAGTCTTGCGTGGTGAGCGTGCATACAGACCATGGCGGTTGAGTGTATTACTTATTGTTTTCTTTGAAACAATTGCACCTGCCAATTTGAGGTCTTTCTGAAGCTCTCCACAAGTGGTCCTTGGCTCCTGGACAACTCTTCTTATAATTCTTTTCACTACTCTGTCAGAAATCTTGCAAGGAGCACCTGGTCGTAGCCATTTATGGTGAAATGATGTTCTTTTGGGGATTATGGCCCCAGCAGTGTTTACTGGAATATTCAGAAGTTTAGAAATCCTTCTGTAACCAATGCCATCAGTATGCTCATTGCTTTACCCATCATCAGAAGTTCCTTATGTGACACCTTGGTAATGCATTTTATAGGCCTTTAGTCGGGACTGAACCAGCTGATATTAATATGCACTGACAAGGGGCAGGACTACTTTCTAATTACTGATAGATTTCAGCTGGTGTCTTGGCCTTACATGCCTTTTTGTACCTCCCTTTCTTCATGTGTTCAATACTTTTTTCCCTGTCATTTCACATTATTACATTTAACTTGTTTTTGTTGTTGTTTTTGTTTGTATGTATGGATTACTTGGGTTGTTACCAACATCTGGTGATTTCATGTCAGTAGCACCTTTTTAGAAATTTGTTCACTGAGAAAAATGATGACATGTTCTTGTACTTGTCTGCCCCTGATTTTCTCCACTGTGGATAACATCCTAATCTGTCCAAGCTGCATTGCATGTAGTACTACTTTGTTCAGACCAGACAACGCTATGTCACAGTCGTCCTAACTGTAATAAAAGTCCAAGGAACAAAAACAGTGTAACCATGAAAGCATAGGATTTTCTCCGGTGAGCCACTGGTGAGTGAGTACAGAAGCACTCATATTAGCAGAAAACAATGTCTATTGTTGTTGGGCTGGCCCTCATTAGACTGGATCTACGGTTCTGATAAGTGTGCTAGTCAGTGCGCTGTTGCTCCTTTTGCCTCTGCAGTTTGTTCACTGTTTTTCACAAATCACATTCTTTAATTCAGAGATTTCAGAAAGGGCCAAAGCCCCACAAAAATATCTCTGAGTCTGTTGTTTTGCATCTCTCCAGATCGATGCCTTTCAGCACATGCAGCACTTTGTGCAAGGGATGCAGCAACAAGCCCAGCACGCCATTGCAGCTGAGGACCAACAGCATAAGCTGGAGCTCCACAAACTGATGGCCAGGTTTGTACTTTTCTGGAAGCACACCACCTATTGAGCCTTTCCTTTTCTGATATTCTAATATTTTGAAATATGGTTTTTCTATGAGCTGTAAGCTGTAATCAAATATCAAATATTTCACTTTATGTGTAATGAATCTAGAATATAGTTCTATAAAGTTCTATAAAGAAAGTTTCAATTAAATTACCGGGAAAAAAAATAATTCTTTCAAAATATTAACATTTTTTTAAAATGCATATGTATTTATATCATGAGTGAAGCTCCAGAGTGAAAGTCAAATTCACTGGAACATATGCCAATGTGTCATTATGCATTTAGATGTGGTTCAGTAGTATTAAATTGCAGTACCTTCCTGCCAGCCTCCATACACTTACTCCAGCACAGTAGAGAGAACACAAAGCAACATGCTGAACTAAGGAAAATATAACTTCATGTATTTTCTGCCCTTGTGTTGTAAAAACACAGGGTCACGTACAGTGTGTTCTGCTTCATTTCCATGAGCATGACCCAATCTGGCATAACACGTTTTACTAGTCCACTGGCGTCCTGTGGTTTTTTTCAAAGCTGGCCAGATTCTCTGAAAGTCTCACCTCAAACTTCTCAATAAAATGATCCCTTTTGGCAATTTGCTCCACACAGCTTCTTATCAGAAACCAAACATAGCACAGTGCCTACAGGGGTCACAAACCAGGTGTGCCTCCTTCACAGTGCTGGTGGTTTGTACCTACACCTCTCCCAGTGGGTGTTGTGCTCTTCAGTTAACAGACCTGGCACACCTTTCCACTATTATAACCTCACCTCACTGTGGGAAATGATGCAGTAATGCAGTCTGTTCAGATGCTGATTTAGAGGATTAGAAAATGGAAAATCTTGTATTCCCCCAAATTGCTGGGAGTAACATCAAAGTGTTAAAGAAGTTGTTTGCATGCTCTTGTGGGTTCATGGAAATATTTGAGGATGATATCCAAAGCCCACTCCTTTAGATTTGAATGTTAAATGTGACTTCCAATGCTAGAGAGATAATGTTTACTTTTTGCAGAATTTGACTGCATTGCAATGTGTATCGTGTTAGTCAAACAGCGCAAAACAAGCAAGAGGTGCAACCTGGGAGGTATACTTCTATCTACAGTAAATCATACAGTAGTCTCATTTGGCCTTTTGCACAAACACACAGCACTCATGTGCACCCTCCTAGCTCATAAATCATACATGACAACATACAAGCGTGACAACAAGCCGATGGGGATTTTATTTATCTAATTTTTATATCTTCCAGAAAGTGACTATGGCTGTCTGAGGAATGCATGTTAGGGAAAACACCTGTAAATGTCAGTCAGGACAGGTTTTCTCCAGACAGGTTAACACACTTTCATGAATAAAGGTTGGCTGTGTGGTATGGAGCACACCTGGACTGCTCAGTCAGACACTCCAAACAATCACATCCACATAATCACATGAATGCTGTCATTTTCCCCCCAAAGAATCCAGTGTAATTTCACTGCTCTTTTACGTAACATCAATAACCCCGGCGTCTCCTGTCTAAATAAACATGTTTTTCAAACGTCCCCAAACACCCCACCCTCCTGCTGCTTCTTCTCCCAAAGGTTTAACCTGTTAAGAGTTAACGGAAACAGTTTGGCTTAGACACGCTGAATCTAAACTTTACCCTTGCATGGGAAAGTACTCAGAAGTAATTACATAATCCTGGAAGACAATTTATTGGCTCTACAAACAGTATTCAGACTGCTGGTGGATGGGTCGACAATATAGTGCTTGCCAATTGCTCAGTTTACTGTAGTTGTATGTGAATTATATGTCTTGGCGCAAGTAGTATGAGTATTTGCCTGTAACAATCTGCGTTTGTAAGGGTGATGGATAGAGCTAAGTCCTCCTCAGGGATGCCACAGAGCTCACTGTCGGGTTAAATTAAAGGACAGTGGTTTGGATAATTGAAAATCTCCAGATGTAATCCCAGAACCTTTCAGCAGATAAATGCACTTCTGCCTTAAGTAGTGATATTTTTGATATATGCCTGCCTGATATAAGTCCTGTATCAAGAGGTCACTGCTCTTTAATCGACTGCCCTTGAGTGTACTGAATGTCACTGCCAACTCTTTATAAGCAATGACAACATAAACAGGATTATAATCTCATCATGCAGTTTCTTTGTGACCCCAACAGTGCCTTTGTTTGCCCATTAGTAATGTTGTCATGCAGTCATTGAATTACTTGCTGCTTCAGAGCTTCTGTTAACAACGTTGACCTCAGTAACTTTTATGGTCTTGATGGTCTGTGGAATGCCAGGAAATGTTTACAAAATTTTCTAAATTAATTCATGCCATAGCAGCTTCATTGGTTAGGTACCACTTTATTGATAATGTGCAGTTTTATAAATGTTGGTGGAGACTACAGAATTAAGCAAAGTCAACTGAGGCTAATGATCCATGCTTACTAGGGTGTTTCCTTAAAAAATGTAGACATGTAAAATAATAGTTTAATGGAAAGAAAAACAGCTATTTAAGTAATAACCTTAGATGAAATGTCCCCATATGTCTTTTTGATCTCTCCTTTTCTCCTGTGTAGATGTTTCTTAAAGCTGGGGGAGTGGCAGCTCAGTCTGCAAGGCATCAATGAGAGCACCATCCCCAAGGTTCTGCAGTATTATAGCCATTCCACTGAGCATGACCGCAACTGGTACAAGGTCAGTCCCTCCCTTTCAACTCTAACCTTTCACTTTTGACTTCTCTCCGGCCACAGTGAAATTCCAGCTCGTCCATGCTCACCAGCTCCCTTCCGCTTTCAACCTTTAATAGTTGGTAGCTTAACACAGTGCAACATCAAACTCGTATGTTTCAGGAAAAACTGCAGCCCCCTGGGAGATACCTGTCCCTCAGTGAATGAAAAATTGCATCATGAACAAGTTACCACATCTTAGAAATCCAGTTTCACCCAATTTGTACCATGTTTTGACAGGCCTGGCATGCCTGGGCGGTGATGAATTTTGAGGCGGTGTTGCATTACAAACACCAGAACCAAGGGCGTGAGGAGAAGAAGAAGCTGCGACACGCCAGTGGTGCCAGTGCCAATAGTGAAGCTAGCAACAGCGACAGCGAGGTTGACAGCACTGACCACAGTCCTGTGCCCTCACCTGGGCAGAAAAAGTACAATGAGGTGAGTGTCACGAAGAATTAAACCCACTTCACACTCATCCACATCGACCACTCACTGTTCTCCTCTTCTCCCAGCACTCCCAGTCCAACCAAGGTAGAAAACTTTAGTTAAGATATCTATACTGTACATCATAACTACAGTCTCTGCATCACCCATGCAGTGTTTCAGCCTACTTTAGAACATATCTCTTTAAGTCTGCTAGTGTGAACTTTTCTAATCAGAGTTCTGCCTACTGACCAACTACATATCCAAATGCTCAGAAAGGCTAATTTTAAAAAGATGATAAAGTCCCTACATCTTGCACAGTTAAAAAATAGCAGAACATCTAAACACACATTTCTGTGTGTTTGAAATTTGAATATTTAACTGTGTTATGTGTTATAAAGTATAGTAACTATCCAGACCCACATACATTCAACACCCACAGCACTGTATGTTCTCCAGTATAGCTTTTAATTTTTTTCCATACATAATAAAGCATCTTTTGAGCGCTGTCCCTCCACAGGACCTCTCGAAGACGTTGCTCCTGTACACAGTTCCTGCTGTTCAAGGTTTCTTCCGCTCCATTTCCCTGTCCAGAGGCAATAACCTGCAGGACACACTCAGGTGAATTTAGACAATAACACACACTGGACAAGTAGTCCAAGAACACAAACAGCACCTACTGTATATTCATAGACACCCAACAGACATGGTGTGTGGGGACAGGAAGACCTCTAGTGGTTGATTGTGATTATGTCGTACATAATGGTCCTTAATAATTAGGCAAGAAAATGAAATGCTTTTGTTCTTTTCAGGGTTCTGACTCTGTGGTTTGACTATGGTCATTGGCCTGAAGTCAACGAAGCCCTGGTGGAGGGCATCAAGACCATTCAAATCGACACCTGGCTACAGGTAATGCATGCGCACATACATAAATAGACATTTGAAGGGGTTTGGGCAGGGTAAAAGGGTAAACATGAATTTCAAAAAAATATTTCAAAAACACTGTAAAGTCCATTCTGAATTGAGCACTTATTGTGTCGGTGCTGTATTGATGCGGGTAAACGCAGGTTATTGAGTTTTTATTCCATTATTTCTCTGCCTGTGCAGGTAATCCCTCAACTCATAGCTCGAATTGACACTCCACGTGCCCTGGTGGGTCGCCTCATCCACCAGCTGCTAACAGACATTGGACGGTATCATCCCCAAGTAAGTCTGCTCACTCTACTGGTAATGTTGTTTCACAATAAAAAACAGAACCAAGAGAAACTTTTCTACTTAAAGCATTGAACAGTGATTATTGGATTGCTTTTTGTTCACCTCCAGGCTTTAATCTACCCACTGACTGTGGCCTCCAAGTCCACCACCACAGCCCGCCACAATGCTGCTAACAAGATCCTGAAGAACATGTGTGAACACTGCAACACTCTGGTTCAGCAGGCCATCATGGTACTGAGATTTAAGCAATTACATTTATCATAACTCAGTAAAAAGTAAAATGTCCCAGCAGAATAAGTTTGTGTGTGTGTTGTTTTTTTTTAAACCTATGCTGACATGAATGATCAATTTCAGAACAGGAGTTCCTGCTTGTCTCATATTCAAGTTTAGTTGATGGGCCCATTTAAAAAAAAAAAAGAAAAAGAAAGAAAGTTGCTGCAATAGAAATGTGAATCTATCTGAATCAGAAAATATGAACTTCTCATTCTGATACTACTGTATACCGTTGATGTAAACATCTCTATGAAAACAGTTAATGAAGTGCTACCACTGTTGCACAGCAGGTATTTGTGTTTAGTAATTTAAGTACACTCTGAGTTGCACTGATGTGTTGTCTGAGCCGGACCTTAAGGGGCTTAAACTTGCCGTTTTCCTTTTTTATTTTATATACATAAAATGTCAGATTTAAAGTAATAGTCATTTAAAATGTAGATATTATCCATGAAGACCTATGTTATACCTCGTAATTTTGAGGGGCAACATCAGAGAACAATCTGACCCTTTTATCTTTTGTTTTTCATCCAGGTGAGTGAGGAGCTTATCCGAGTGGCCATCTTGTGGCACGAGATGTGGCACGAGGGCCTTGAAGAGGCGTCACGTCTTTACTTTGGTGAGCGCAACGTCAAGGGTATGTTTGCTGTGCTTGAGCCTCTACATGCCATGATGGAGAGGGGACCACAGACCCTCAAAGAGACCTCTTTTAACCAGGTGCGTGTCATCTCAGATTGAGTTTAGTCTTGTTTAGTGTTGTACAGTAGTTCCTAAATATGTAGTTCCCAAGAGTTCCCAACTATATATATATATATATATATATATATGTGTATGTATGTATGTATGTATGTATGTATGTATGTATACATACATGTATATGTATACATATATGTATACATACATGTATATGTATACATACATATATATGTATATATATACATACATATATATGTGTATATATATATATGTATATGTGTGTGTATATATGTGTGTATATATATGTGTGTGTATATATATATTTATATATATATATGTGTGTATGTATGTATATATATGTATATGTGTATATGTATGTATATATGTGTGTGTGTATGTACACTGTATTATTTACTTTACAGTTGCAAGTCATACAAGTGACCCGAGCACTCTGCGCAAGCAGTATCAGGTGTTTCCATTCAGGCTGCAGGGTTTTTCCTGGCTCAGAATGGCCTTTGGGGGGTGACTTAACCATAAGTAACCTGTATGCATACAGTAAAGGCAGTGAGTTATCTTATGACCGAAATCTATATATTTTCTTGTTATTTCTGATCATTTGATAAACAAAATATATCCACAGCCTGGAGGAGTAAAGGTATAAAAGTATAATGTTAGTATAATAATATATTTACAGGTTACACTTGATTTGGATAATTTGCCTACAGATAGTTTATTAGTTGAGATTCAGCTGTGTCACAAATAAAACCTTTCTCTGATATTAGCCTGTGGTTAA
>NC_060157.1:28951167-28974619 GCF_021292245.1 Micropterus dolomieu | reverse complement strand
TTGTTTAGTGTTGTACAGTAGTTCCTAAATATGTAGTTCCCAAGAGTTCCCAACTATATATATATGTATGTATGTATGTATGTATGTATGTATGTATGTATGTATGTATACATACATGTATATGTATACATACATGTATATGTATACATACATACATATATATGTGTATATATACATACATATATGTGTATATATATATACATATATGTGTATATATATACATACATATATGTGTATATATATACATACATATATATGTGTATATATACATACATATATGTGTGTATATATGTGTATATGTATATATGTATGTATATGTGTGTGTATATATGTGTGTATATGTATATATATGTGTGTATATATATGTGTGTGTATATATATATTTATATATATATATATATATGTGTATGTATGTATATATATGTATATGTGTATATGTATGTATATATGTATGTATATATGTGTGTGTGTATGTACACTGTATTATTTACTTTACAGTTGCAAGTCATACAAGTGACCCGAGCACTCTGCGCAAGCAGTATCAGGTGTTTCCATTCAGGCTGCAGGGTTTTTCCTGGCTCAGAATGGCCTTTGGGGGGTGACTTAACCATAAGTAACCTGTATGCATACAGTAAAGGCAGTGAGTTATCTTATGACCGAAATCTATATATTTTCTTGTTATTTCTGATCATTTGATAAACAAAATATATCCACAGCCTGGAGGAGTAAAGGTATAAAAGTATAATGTTAGTATAATAATATATTTACAGGTTACACTTGATTTGGATAATTTGCCTACAGATAGTTTATTAGTTGAGATTCAGCTGTGTCACAAATAAAACCTTTCTCTGATATTAGCCTGTGGTTAACGTTTGATTTGTGCTAATGTTTGTGTATTCATTATAATTTCAGATAATAGTACAGGCTACTATAGCTTGCCATTAGTTGCCTATAAAATTAATCCCAGTTGGACAAAACAGCAGTTTACTTTTTGTGGGTTTCTTCAGTCATTCAATTATTGAAAGAAAAACGTTCTAGGCCTACTTGGTGGTTAGTCAATGAGTTGCTGGTTTGCCTCAGCCTTTTTTTAATGTCCCACCTTCTCCATGCTATGATTGGTTCACGAAAAGTGACTGGCGAGCATCTATGCACATGGCTGCATGAAAGCCTCCCAATCTCCCTGCGGAGATTAGCAGGTAGGCAGAACGGGAACAGGTGAGCGTCACATAGTGCCCAACGAACCTGATCTGGAGAAAGTAGAGAAGAGTACCTGTACGCCAAACGACTTTTATATTATTAGAAATAACAGGAAGCTCCCAGTAGCGCAAGCCCAGCTTCGTAGCGGAGCGTTCAGGCGCAGTCAAACCAACGCAGAAGCTGGTTTATCAATCCAGCGCCTACTACATGTGTTAAAAAACCGCGCTGTGGATGAGAGGAGAGGTGACTTCTGGAAGTCAAGACGTCGTGTTTAAGTTGATGATCTGCTTGCTCAACAGTTGATTGATAATGGCTATTAAAACACATTAGGAGATTATTTGAAACGCTTTTTTTCCTATTCTGATCACTTTGGCGCTCGCTAAAACCTCTTTGGGGGGCGCCAACAATTTCTCTATGCAGGAAAAACCCTGAGGCTGCCTTTGCAGAGTGCACTATTAAAAACAAAATACTTAATCAAGTTGGAACATTGATGTTGAATTGCCTTGACATTAATTTTTATAGTCTGTTTTGGCAAACCATTTTCATTTAATTGAATGAGTCACTGTACAGGGACAGAGTGTGTTTGTTTTACTTCATGCTACAGGCTTACGGCAGGGACTTGATGGAGGCTCAGGACTGGTGTAGAAAGTACATGCGCTCTGGAAATGTAAAGGACCTGACCCAGGCCTGGGACCTCTACTACCATGTATTCAGACGCATCTCCAAACAGCTGCCACAGGTGAGCAAAATGAGGGTCTTTTAAATTTTCTCATAAACTGCATTCTAATAACTGCAGTCTGTTTCAGGTAGGAATACTGTATGTACATTTGTGTAGATGTACAGTGTATATGTAAGCATGCTTCAGTATGTTTACCAAAGAAACAGATCTACATCAAACTGTACCAGTGAACTTCAGCTACACAAACTAATGCTGTAACATATGGAAATGATGACAAGCACCTTTACATTATCTTTATGAGCTTGCAGACTCATTGCACTGTATCCCTGAAACTGTATGAGATATTTCAGTTTCGATGAACCTGTCAAATAGGACTGCAATTAATGATTATTTTTATTGTCAATTAATCGATTAGTTGTTTGATCTATAAGATGGCAGAAAATAGTGAAAAAAGTTGATCAGTGTTTTCCCAACACCAAAGATGGTATCCTCAGTTGTCATAGATATTCAGTTTGCTGTGACAGAAAGTAAAGAAACCCGAAAATATTAACATTTAAGAAGCTGGAATCAACTTAATAGTCGCTGTTCTACTGTCTAAGGTAAGTGATGCAGCTGCATACGGGTTGGTAGCCAGTTGCTTTGGTGACCTTCTCAAAGTAAGTTTGGTAAGTCAGGGGTGGATGGCTTAAACTTCACTTATCCCTGGTCTTGTTGCTTCTGGAGTTACGATACTGTAAAGGATGGATGTCATTCCTCACAGGGATCATTTTCTTGTTGATTGTCAGAAGCTCTCACTTCACAAAGCAAATGGAGACAGCAGTGCTATTTGACATTGTGGCGTGGTCCTGCTCTCAGGGATGCTTTGTGCTACGACATTACATTAAGCAGCATGAAATACACAGCAACATAATAACATGCTGGGAGCATTGCAGATATTCCCCCTGGGCATTTGCATAGAAATAAACCCCCTCCAGGATTCATCCAAACAGCAGACCCAGAGCAGGTTGCGACCGTGATGAAGTTACTATGCACTGACATTTAAAATGTAACTAGTCTGCCAGAGCCAGATTTGATGCACTTTAAAGATGCAGTTTAAATCACTGATGGTTGAATGTAGGTAAACAGAGAATGCGTTTATGAACGGACACATTGAAAGTGAAATGTCACTGGGTTCTAATAAAGGTTTTTTATAAGCAACTTTTTCCTGATTCAGCCTTAACTTGCATATGGGCCAATGTCAGTAACACTGCATATTGGTTTAGGCACTGTTGGCAGAAGACTGTTTTGCCATTTTAGTTTTTTAACAGTAAAAGCTAATTGCCTCTTCCTGTACTATATCCCCATCTCATCAACTTCCTACGCAGCTGACCTCCCTGGAGCTACAATATGTCTCTCCAAAGCTGCTGATGTGCCGGGACCTGGAGCTTGCTGTACCAGGCACTTATGACCCCAACCAGCCTATCATCCGCATCCAGTCCATCGCTCCCTCCCTGCAGGTCATCACCTCCAAGCAGCGCCCACGCAAACTCACTATCATGGGTAAGATTAGGAGAAAATTGAACAGGCGTTGTGGCTCTGACCCCTTATATCAGGAAAATAGAATATCTGCAGTCAGAGTCATGTGCTTTCAGCTCACATGGGCCATCGCATTAGAGAAAATTCAATAGTAATAGAATCTTCACTCAAACAACAAATGGCTCAGTCATGGTAAAGATCTGTGTGTGGATAATACACCAGAGTAAGAATCTTCTTTAAAAACAGAAGCAAGATCAAACCAGCAATGAACTTAATGCCTAAATTAATATCCTGATCACCACAGAAAAACAACTTTTTTAAAACTCAATGGCCAGGGAGCTCATGTCGTGAGTCATTTTTTATTTCAAGAGATGCATGGAGGCACAGATCATTTTGTCAGAAATCTTCCCAACTCCATCATTTGGCATTTATTTGAATATAGAAATAAATAATTCTGACACCTTATTCCCTCTTTGCTTTGTGATTTGAAATCTAATACTGAAGTGCTTCTGAAATGACACAGCAATATAAAATCACCTTGAAGCCAAATCCTCACATTATCATTCACAAATGGTTCACTCTACTTCACTCTTTTCCACTGCACACTGGGATACCTTGTTCTGATGTAGCCCATCAGTGTTAGACAGCATACTCATGTAAAATATGATGGTCAGTAAATCAGCTGACCTCTGGAGCAAGACTTCAGATGAAGCCCTGTCATCCACTACAGGCTGCTTAGATTTAATGTTAGTGCTCTGTCCCCCTAGTGACTCAACATACATTGCTAAATGTGATCATCATTAGGAATAGAATTGGGATTGAACAGGGACTCAGTTTTACTCTGGAAGTATCATTAACTCTGTTAAATGTACTATGACAATTACACTGTTGGTGAAACGATTAAAATGTCGTCTGTTTAGAATACTGAGGACAGTATAAGATAGTGGAAAATTTAGATAAGCAACATCATCTGTACGTCAGATAACAAATATTTTTTCTCTGTCATGCTGAGAACTCGATTCTGCTTAAGAGGATTGAGTTGACGTCACAGTTCATCCAGTGCATAGATAGATATTTTCCTCTCTGCGTGAGTTGATCCAAAAAAATCAACAGTTCATATGAACTTCACAAGGTATTTTCAGCATGGTTCTTGTAAAGCCCTGTGTTCGTTCTGCTGCACAAATCACAAGTTGGGTTCCTTTCCATAGCGAAGTTTTGGAGTGCTATTCCAAACTGATGGATTACTTTAAGCCTGCTATAGGAGAGATGTGGTTCAGATGAAATCATTTATTGCCTGCTCAAACTCACCAGGCATTGCTACAGGCGAAAGTAATGGAGATGCAGGCAGCTGCAGAGCAGCAGGGGAGCACCCTGGAGAAAACAGCCAGTACTGCCAAATCCAGCCATATAATGATTGTTACAGCATGCCTTAACCCTTTTTGAGCAGTGTATCAATGCTTTGTTTTGTGGTGCCCTCTGCAGGCAGTAATGGCCACGAGTTCATGTTCCTGTTGAAGGGCCATGAGGACCTGAGGCAGGATGAGAGAGTCATGCAGCTGTTCGGTCTGGTCAACACACTGCTGGCTAACGACCCTGCGTCCTTGCGCAAGAATCTCAGGTAGACACACAGTGATGTACACACACACAGACTCTGAGTTACAGTGCATTTTACGCATGCCTTGAGCACACACACATGCATACTCTCATAGTGGTGAAAAAATAAAGTTGTGAAAAACAAAATGACTGAAACCTTGACAATTAATTGTGCGGGGTTATTTGTTGTATTGGCTGTGTGTTGCATTCAACAGCATTCAGCGCTACGCCGTGATCCCCCTGTCCACCAACTCAGGCCTGATTGGCTGGGTGCCCCACTGTGACACCCTACACGCCCTCATCAGAGACTACAGGGAGAAGAAAAAAATTTTGCTCAACATTGAACATCGCATCATGCTCAGGGTGAGGAACCACTGAATGTTTCAACTTCCAGCATTTTAATAACTGAAACAGGCTGAATACGCATTTCCTGCCTACATATGTTTATTAGAGCGTAGTTGTATCTGTTTCAGTCAGTTAACTCACCTAGCAAAATTACAATGTTAAAAACAATTATATTCCTGGGATGGATTTTAATATGCTATCATATGTTATTAAATACATATTTATGTGTAAATGAGGCTCATAGTCTCATTCATGAAATAAAAAAACATATAAAACATCCATACTAAAAACTAAATAGATCCATCAATGCTGAGGAAGCATCTGTTTTCAGTGATTATATTGATGAATCCCAATCACTCTTTAATGAAAACACATTTACGGCTCCTTAATTGTCACAGATTAACTACATATCTCTGCATCAGAATGCCTAATTAGTCAAAGGAGAACACACACACATTCATAATGTCCCTACCTCACTAAAATGTCACTACAGGAAGTGAAAGTGACTCAGATGACAGATCAGGGATGAGACAGAGCAGGTTAAGACCCTGACATGTGCTGTGCAAAAAGCTTACAGAGAGTGGCTTGATTGAAACCTGTACATTGAAAATGGCACCACAGCCACCCATTAAGCCAACAAGGCTACGGGAGAAGGACAGGGCTTAAGTTCAAGTCTCATTGGTCCACAATAGGATGATGACTTCAACATGAGTCATTGGTCAACAGGATAAAAAACAACTGGCCTTGTGAGACTGTAATTAGACAAGCAGGTAAGTCACTCCCAACCCCCTGTCAGTTGTCAACTAATGGAAAAAAAAGATGATTCAGTCATCAACTGAAAAACAGGCTTTTTGTTTTGTGAACTGCATATTTTTAAAGAAGCCTGCTAAGTAGCTAGTTTCATCAGGAATAGTGAAAACTGAACAACCTGTGTGGAGTTGGAGTCTCATACAGGGTCTAATTTCACTCAGATATGACAACAAATGAATGGAAATTGCACTGTTCACATATTTTCTTCTGCTGGCTTGTTTTATATTATACTGATTTTATTTTGTACTTACTAATGCTCTTTGAGTTATTAATGATGTGTTACATTCAGTTTAAGCCTTCTAAATGGCAAGATATTAAGTTGACCAGTCAATCAGTCAGGCTATTAATCAGTATTAGATAAAAGATGAGGAAGATGGGAGAGTGAGACAATGATAGATTGCATTAATTTGCTTATTTACAGCTCTACCTCAAGTTTTGCAGGGACCTCCAACCTGCAGTAATAAAATAGACAAACGGAGGACGCCTACTCTGGCGATGTTTGAGGGTGAGAGGTGTACAAACACGCAGGAGACAGGGAAAGGGAGATCCGTGTGGGCACATGAGACCCTCAGAAAGAGGAGACACCGGTGGTAGTAGCCTGTAACCAGGCTTATTTTAGGATGACTCGGGTACAGTTTGTTGCAGTCTCCGTACAATCCAAGCAACTGTAAACTTCCGTCAGCACAACTGAGAGTCTGTCTCTCCATTCATTTGATTGGACAATGGAAAAGAACGCAAATGACGTCGGACGTTTTTCTGCACAGGACGCATAAACAGCGCGCAGAACGCTCACTGCCAATAGAATACAATTAAAAAACGGTGCCTCTCACTGCATAAAACGCGTTCTGTCTGATCCGGACCTTACTGTAGTGGGACCTGCTTACACCCAGTTTCTAGTTTTCCATGACCTGAAACAGACTTAATCATTTGAATGTGTTTTTCAATGAACATGAGAATAATGAAATTTGTAATGATAATGATGTAAGATCTGCTGTGAAGAAAGTGGGGACATTTTTAACATTATCAATCGTCATGGTGTTGGAGACCCTTGTTGAAAATCAACATTATCCTTTTAATACATTCCTGGAGCTCTTCCATTCACTTTCACTTAAAATGTTGCTCTTTTCCAGTACTCTGTGGTGGCTTTCCAAAATGGCACTGAAAAAGTGAAGCACTTTGCATTTAACTTGTCTAAACTCACAGTATGGTATTTTTGCATTTGTGCTTTGTGTATTTCAGATGGCTCCAGACTACGACCACCTGACACTGATGGAGAAGGTGGAGGTGTTTGAGCACGCCGTCAACAACACGGCCGGAGACGACCTTGCCAAGCTCTTGTGGCTCAAGAGCCCCAGCTCTGAGGTGAGATGCTCTGCTTTTTACTCTGTCAGCACAGGGAAGAGTGAGTGAGAGTATCCTCACATTTCAGTGGTTCTGGGCTATTTTAAGAGTGGTCAGTTATAGTAAAGACAACATACACATCTATAAATTAAGATTTTCCAAGTGGCTGGACTAGCAGTGATTTTTGAAAGGTTTTCATTTGATGGCGGAAACATAGTGAGGACAGGGAAAATGTGTATCTAGTCTCTAACTTCTGTATAGATGATGTAATACGGTAGTAGTGAAATAAAACTGTTGTTTTCCTGGAAGAGTCATATTTCTGGGTTGTGTGTCCTACTTTCAAACCACTGACTTCGCAGGACTTAACAAATAGACCTTCAAATTGCATTCATTTTTAGTGCCTTGTGTACCTGATGTTCTGCATGTTCAGCTGTCTGGAAAGATGTATCAGGCAGTTGCCAGAGATTTGTGTGCTATTTTCACACTGTCATGCTCTAATGTTGAGAACCAGAAGAGCTCTCATAATGCAGATGTTATTTCTCCTCCAGGTTTGGTTCGACAGGAGGACCAATTACACCCGCTCTCTGGCTGTGATGTCCATGGTGGGCTACATCCTGGGACTGGGTGACAGGTGATTTTCTCAGCCAAAAGGTTGAAGTCTTGCATTATTGTGATCAGATTGTTAAAATAGTGAGAATAACAATTATCACACAACATAAATATGGAGATGTTGTTTATATTCTCTAGGCATCCATCCAATTTGATGTTGGACCGGTTAAGTGGCAAGATCCTCCACATTGACTTTGGAGACTGCTTTGAGGTGAAAGGAGATTTTCTTTCAATACATTATCCAGAGATGATTTTTTTAATGTGTCTGAGACTGACCCTCATGACAACCTTCAGGTCGCCATGACCCGAGAGAAGTTCCCTGAAAAGATCCCGTTCAGACTGACGAGGATGCTAACCAACGCTATGGAGGTATGCAACCAGTCTGGTCTGTGGCTTAAAGCAAGGAAGGAAGCGTGTTTGCTTCAGCTTGGAAAGTAAAAAACTCTGTACACACTGAACATAACCTGAATCCTGTTTGAGCTTCTCTCAAGTATGCAGTGTTTAATCAGAATACACATCTCACTGGGCCTTTTATTTAATGAGCAAAGAAGTAAAGTAATTACAAATTAAATAAAATTCAATTTTGTAAGATGCTTAAGTTGTATCGTCTCAAATAACTGGAGTTAAATATATGATCTCTTTAAAGTACAAGCATAAGACAGAAACTTAATCTTTGGATGTTGTGAAAGGTTTGTTTCCATCTGCAAAGTTTGTGTCTGATTGTGTGCCAGGTGACAGGCTTGGACGGTAACTACCGGATCACCTGCCACACAGTGATGGAGGTGCTGAGGGAGCACCGGGACAGCGTCATGGCTGTGCTGGAGGCCTTCGTCTATGACCCACTGCTCAACTGGAGGCTCATGGACAGTAAGAGATCATCAACTGTTCACATGAAGTGCATTCAGTGTGGTCTTTTAAAGTTTCAGTAAACAGATGCATTACGGGTTGCAAACTGAAATGACCATGCCAGCATAAAAAAATAACAACAAACTGGATGTGAATTGGAACTGGAAGTTCAGCCCAGAAAAATAAAGCTGTGAGGGTCAATGCAAATGACTCCACTTGGAGTAGAAACTCCTTTTTGTGGTGGTTGGGAGTGGGGAGGATTAAATTTAATCTAAGTGGGCTAAAAAGTGCAAATGTTAAGTTCAACAAAGTGAATAAATATCTCTGGCATACTCTCAACTAATAAAAAAACAAATAATGATAATAATAATAAAGGAACAGTTGAAACCATAAAAGTTTCAAGAAATTATACAAAAAATCTTACTTGCAGGGACTGTAGGGTGCATTAGCCCATTAGTGTTTTCTGCATTTTCTATACATTTTTTATACTTCACATTAGTGCAAACATTTTTAGCATTGTCACAGGAGGGCCTTAGTTAAAATAAAGGAAACAACTTTTGAGTGCTTAGGTATATAATATCTGAGAGACAATTTGTAAAATCTATATTTTATAGAGAATATCAAAGCCTTAACTACTTTTAAAAGTTAAAAAGAGCTTATTTTTCTGCATTTAAAAAGGTCAGGATAATGCTTCTGCTTCCTGTGTGATGGATGAAAAATAGAATATAGTGTACTACATAGTAAAAAAAAAAAAATGAAAGGAGTAATTCTCATGTCAAGAAAAAAGAAAATACTTGTGCTCACACACCTTACCTGTTACACCTACAGCAAACACCAAAGGCACCAAGCGTTCCCGCACCAGGACCGACTCATACACTGCAGGACAGTCAGTGGGTGAGTCTACAGTACAAACTGACCAAAACTGCTTTAATAATGTAAGAACATGTTTAAATCTGTGACTGTGGTTTCCTCTGCAGAGGCGCTTGAGGGAATAGACCTTGGAGAGACCACACACAAGAAACCAGGGACCACAGTGCCTGAATCCATTCACTCCTTTAGTGAGTTACCAGCTCATTCTGTCTTTCCATGATTTTTTGTTGTTGTAGAACCCTTTCATTTGTTTTACCACAACAATACCAAGCTCTCTTGCTTTCATAAATTATCGGTGGTACTGCTGTGCTATTGAAACCCAGAACTTGAGTCCACTTGGATTTCCTTCAGCTGCAGAGACACAGTGTAGTGCCCTTGAATTCACTTTTTCTTAGGTTGCTTGTGGTTGATGCCTGCCTGTTTGTGTTTTTTTAGTTGGAGACGGCTTGGTACAACCTGAGGCACTCAACAAGAAAGCCATTCAGATTATCAACAGAGTGAGAGACAAACTTACAGGTAAGTTCTGCAGCACTTAACGAGCACTACAGACCTAGATATTAAAGAGGTCATATTATGCTCATTTTCAGGTTCATCGTTTTATTTATGGGTTGTACCAGAACTGGTTTACATGGTTTTATTTTCAAAAAACACCATATTTTTGTCATACTGCACATTGCTGTGTTGAACGCTCCATTTTAGCCATGGAGTGATGCATCTCACCTCTACAAGATCTTTGTTGAGAGTTGCACATGCGCAGTTCCTAGTTAAGGATTACTAGCCAATCAGAAGCAGAGTAGGGCGGGTCCTGAAAAGCCGGTAGACACGGCTTCTGTTCAACTGGATATATCCCCTTACCAGCTTAGAGTTTCAGAGTGGTGAGTTTTTAATCTGCCTGGAGGGTAGCTAGTGTTTGGAAGGGAGAGGAGAGGCAGCAGGCGGATGTCTTGTCACGGTGGTGCTGCTAGGCGAACATTATGAAGCGTGTTTTCCTTTAACATCACAAGAAAGGGGAAGTAAAGGCTGGACTACAAACGAGCTGTTTTCAGGCAGTTCAGAGCAGAGTTTTCTGTGGGAGATGGGAACTCCCTTTGTGCTGGACTTTTCACTTTGCAAACCTATTACATGCACAAAAAAGATATATAACTGAATAAAGGAGAGGGAAAAAGCCAAAAAGCAGAATATGACATCTTTAAGAAAAGGGTCAAAACTCTAGACAGCTTTTGTACTAGTATTTTTTTCCTAACAAGTTTCTGGCGGAAATACACATTCATCAGGTCTCTTACTGTACACATCATGTAAGCAAAGCTGAATTTCTTTCTTTGTTGTGAAATAAGTTCATGGTAAAAAAAAAATGTATTACAGTTGCTCAAAAAAGTTCAACGCTTTAGTGCAGAAATGCTGTTAAAAAAAAAAAAAATTATACTCATACATTATTTTCTTCAATCACATTATTAGACTTTTGGCTAACCCACTGCATTTACCTGTAGAGGAAAGGTCTTGCCAGATCTTAAACAATCCTAATAATATCTGGGTGTCATTCATTAAAGTCCTTAAAATCAGAACAAGTTCAAGCCTCACCAGATTGAATTTTCTGCTAAAGGTCTGGTGTTTTGACGAGAGTTTGTTCTCTGCAGGTCGAGACTTTTCTCATGATGAGACACTGGATGTGCCAACACAAGTGGAGCTCCTCATCAAGCAAGCCACATCACATGAAAACCTGTGCCAGTGCTACATTGGATGGTCAGTACTGCGGCTTGAGCCTTTTTTTTGTTTTTATGTGGTGTTTGCATTTGACATTTGTGCTGTATAATTTATTTAGACCAGGCAAGAAGAAGAAATCCATTTTAGCTGACCTAAATTATAGTTATGTAAGTTGACTGCATACGTCACAAGAAGTATTATCAAGTCAGCTTTTTTTTTCTTTGAAATTGTATTTTGTTTGTTGTTCTTTGCATGAGGGTTGCTTATGACAACCCCATCTACAGATCATGCAGTGGTTTTTGCACATTTGTGTAATGTATTACTTCATCACTGCTGTACAGTAGATGAAGCAGAATGAGATAGGTGACGATACATTGCTTTGCTTAAGTGAATCTTTACTTTTTCTGGCTTCAGGTGTCCATTTTGGTGAAGAACTGTCTTCGGCAGCCAAGGCTACACATGACACTGGTAAACCAAGAAGAAACACTTGACTCAAATATCCTCTGAAAATGTTATTTAAGCCACAGTGGAGAGCCTTTGAGAAAGATTTTTTGTTATTGTTGTAGAACGACTAAGTTTATGACAAGGTATCTCAAGAGCTCAGTCTGATGATGATGATTTAACTCAAAATGTTGTCATTGCTTCAAATGACTTTCCTTGCTTTTAACACATTACTTGCTAAAAGCTTTCTACAGTGGCCATATTGTAATAATTTATGACATTTCTTACTTTACACAATGTATGCTTCTTAGAAACCCACCAGTCCGTTGTATAATTGTGGAATAATGTGAGCATTTTCAATAACATGGACTCCCTTTTACTAACTTAAACATTCTTTAAAGTTTAATTCATGACAAGATGTGCGTAAAATTGGATTTGCGATGATCATAATGTACTGTATGGGCATCTGTGTGCCATTAAACCTTGTACAGATACAACTGTGACTGCGTTGTATTCATTTGACAGTACAGGTTGTTGCCCCTGACCTTGTCACATCACTAGTTGTTAAATAGAAAGGGCCAAAATATGGTGCAAAATTAAAAGATCTTGTCTTTTTGTCATCAGGTAAGTTTTCTATTAAAAGGCAAGGGTGTACCGCTCCCCTTTTTTTTCCACGAGCGCCCACAGAGGGCACTCTGACTCCTAATAAGATCCTTCTCCTCCATCTTCTCAGGAAATACTTGGGGAGAGGATGCACTCAGCCGGCCAGATGATAAAAACAGATTCAATTCTCCCCTAAAACCAGAGCAAAACAACAGAAATACTTTGAAGTTTGAATATTTGCCTCCAAATTGAGATAAGATTGCTTGTTCTAACAGCACCTACTGCAGATTTATCCTCTTAAGACCACTGGGAGATGCAGTCATTTACAGCGAATGGAGTACCTGACAGAAATGAAACTGAATCAGATGTAGCAGATTGCAGAGGCAGCAGTGGAGACAACTATTAATTTAGTTTATTGTGCTGTTATCTGTTCAATGCAAGGTAGCTTCTGTTTTACTTGTGCTCATTGCTATTCCCCCTCTTATTTCTCCATTTACTTCTCCCCTGCATTCTCCTCTGAAGGTTAATTACTTATAGATAGTTAAGGATCACAGATCAACAAAAAGCAGCCCATTGATCTCTTCCCTGCCGTGCCTACCTATACAATGTCACGCTCTTTACACAGTGGGACAGAGGCCTGGTGATTATCTGTTCAAATCGATTGATTCCTACTTGTTTTCCCTTGCTTTTTTCTCTTCCTTTTAGTCCTTTACCTTCACTCTTTCACTTTCTTCCCTCCTGCAGCCAAAAGCTCAATATTGAAAATGTGACTTTTCATGGTCTGCACCCCCATTTCTGTTGTTCTTTCTCAGCCGTCTAATTTGTTTGTATTTTTTCAGCCTCTCAAGTCTGTTGAGGGGCAGGCGAGTCAATAGCTCAAGTTAAATAGGCTGCATTGATTGGGAGAGGGATTTAGCTGTTTACCAACTGTGGAAATGGGCTCGGGCCACAGAACATCATGAGTGTCTGCATGGAGCAAGCCCATGGTGACAAATGATACTCATTGGGAGACAATGCCCCTAAATGAGGGATGGTGAAGGGCTTGGTGGCAGAGGCTGAGAATGCAGCAGGCCACGCTCCATCAGGTTGTCACATGATGCTGTCCAGGCCTGGCACCTTGAGCCAAGACATGAGGAATGATGGGATACAGCAACACATTCATAACTATACGCTCCCCTTGCTAGGATATAAGCATGCTTCTCTTGCCTGTTAGTGTTTCCTCCATTCATGAGCTTGTATTCCTTCACAAGAGCTCCTGTCTGGATGGTATTCCACTTCTATGCACTCTCTTCACCTTCTCACGACCTCTAGAGAAGTGCTAACACGAACCAAAGCCCCCTGTGAGGATGGAGAATACACAACTTTTTTGTCCTAAATTTGTCAACATGAATAGTCAACATTAGTAATAAATGAAATCCACCAGTGTACTTCATGTGACTTTTTTTTTTTTTTAAATATATATATATTTTTGGCCTTTTTTGTGCTTTCATTAAGAGAGCAGTGGATAGCTTTGGAAACGGGATAGAGAGGGGAACGATGCAAGAAAGGGCCGCAGGGTGGACTAGAACCCTGGGCCGCTGCAATAAAGTCTCAGCCTTGTACATGGGGCGTGCGCTCTAGCAGGTGAGCTAATAGTGCAACCTTAGTGACTTTATCTGCAATCCCAATTTTTTGGGTCACTACCCAAGGCGGGTAGACGGGGTTTGGAACATGAATTGACTGGTAAATTGAGAGCTTCACCTTCAGGCTTAACTCCCCCTTCACCTCACGGTATGATTCAATGTCTGCATTATTGCTGATGCTGCACCAATCCACCTGTTGATCTCATGCTCCACCAAAACCCTCACTTTTCAACAAGACCCAGAGATACTTCACTTGGTGCTTTAGCTAAAAAGTTGAAAAAATTAGAAGAGAGTAAATTCTCATCTCTGTTAGAATATTTATAGTAAACCCCACTAGTTTCCCTTTTCAAAAAGACCAATTAACGAAACCCTTAATATGACCCTGCATTGAGTCAAGCTAGTAGAACATTAGCCAGCCTGGAGGTGACACCATTACTTCGGCTGAATTGGTCAATGAGCAGATTTAGAAGTCAGAGTTCACTGATCACTGTAAAGAATTTCTGTCATAAATGCTGTTATGTGCCTAGTTTTAAGCTAAAATAATGCTAAAATCAATCCCTACAATGCAACTTGATAGTGTCTATGCATTATCCTCTTCCTGCCTGGTAAACACCCACATCTTTAAAAAACCGCTTTGCAGCACACCTGTCAATTAAAAGTCTCCAAGCTCTTAGTACCAGCTTTAGGAAAGCTCCTCCAAAGCCACAGCAGACATTTTAACATGGTTGTCACTGGCTGAGGAGTACTCAAAATGGATAAACTGATAATGATTTGTAAACTCGGTGGAGTTCCCTTTTTAAGGTCAAGGGTTTGAGGAAATTCAAAGTAAGGCGAAGACTACTTAATGAGGGACACAATTCATTTTCTCGGAGCACAGGTCTTTGCTTCAGCTTGATGGCTGCACACTGGGTCTAATTAAGGTGTCACGAAAATGTATAGCTATTGTAAAAGTGTGCAGATCAGGTGTGAAGGAGTAGAGCTGGAGGAGTTCAGTTAGAAAGAGTTCAGCCCAAGTAAAGTACACATGCAGAGTGCTAGTTGGATATTCCGTCCTTCCAGACTTAATCACCAAGAAATTCTCTGAAACAAAACACTCCTCTGCCCCCTATGGTTATAGGAGCACTTTGTAACTCATACTATACAACCTCCCTCCAACTCTTGCTCTCGAGCATGGCTAACAGCTGTGAAGAGAAAGGCACAGATAGAGGCGATATTGATGGCCAACCAGAGGAGTTCAATAGCAGGCTCTGGAGTTGTTAAAAGCAGGAGCCAGCAGCCAGGACTCGGGCTGTCTTTGTGCACTGTGGTGTAAACTCGGTATTGATGAACCTGACAGCAGTTTAGCCCGCCTGAGAGATGCTGCTCTCTTAGGATGCTTCAAAGAGGTTCTCCAGCCAGCTTTAGCCTTGTTCACCCTGCCAGTTAATGTTCCCAGACCTGGTGTGTCAGAAATGTATGTGAAAAGATTTTCTGTTTAATTAATTGTCTGTTTGTCAAATGCCAGCAGCAAATAGCGGGACATTTTAAGTAACATGGTGAACTTTAAACTCCTGCACAAATACAGAATCGGTAACATATTAGGAGGTCAATGAAACGTTAGCTGCATGAAAAAAATTACACCTGTTGTAGTCACAGTAACTGTGCTGTAAACACAAATAGAAGCAGGCCAAGGAAGGAAAACTGGGCCAGTTCGAAGTTAAAGCTGCACTGGGCAATTTGCACGTTGGCGGCACCATGAAGTAGTTAACTGTGTCCAGTGAAATCAGCAAATGGCACCCAGTACCGTCATGTTTGTGTTGACCAACTCTGCTAGTCTGTGATCCTACCAGAACATTCAAACTGATGTGTACAGTTTTCTGTTTTTGTTAGAACTGAACCTACCTGACAACAAAATTTGACTAAATGGTATGCTGAATCTTTGTGTACTGGATGTAAAGTATATAAAGATATTTTTACATAAAATATTGTTGGTAGTTCAAGTTTAAATCCTATTTTTTGTAATTTCCCTAGCTATGAAATACATGAATATATTGTAACTACAATGTAAACTGCAATGATGGAATGTGAGAGAGTGTGACACTAGAAAAAGGTTAACCATACTCATCATTTACCTTTGTCTGAAAATTCTCCATCCCAGCGCAGTGGAAGTGAATGGGATTTTGTTGATGTTGCGCTCAGCATTAAAAAATTGATTTAAAAAACTCTGTGGTAGCATCTCTTTTCTGGAACAATGTCCAAGTTAGTGTGGAACATCCACAAAACCTCACTGTCAGCAGTTTTAATAGGGAATAGTTGTTTGGTAGAAAATAGTTGCTCTTTCAAAATCACCACCGGCCTCTTTTTTTTCATAACTGTGACACAATTATTTATTATTTTTTTTTTTATCCTTTCTGTAGTTGTGGCTTTAACCACATTATGAAATGTGGTTTGCCTGATTTTTGTGACTCCTTGTGGTAGTATAAAATAATACAGTGTGACAGTCAGGATAATGAAGGTATATAGTATGTTGTATATGCGTATTTCTATTAGTTCATATGTGACAATGGAGTTCAAGCTATAAAGACCCACATTAGAAGAAACCTGTCAAGTTACAGTTTACATCCATGTCTGTCCAGACCCATATGTAGTGGATACTTATCAAGTGGTATTAAGTGTATTTTTGTATTTTATCACTATATTAATGATACATATATATGATTCCAGTGAATAGACATTGTTGAACTGGCTAAACAGGTACACATGTACTATGTAAAGATGAATTCTTCTATAGCTACACAATGTGGTGCATTTGATTTCTCCTGGCATTTTTAGATGTGAAGCCTTTCTATGAGCTGTAGGTGAAACTCACTCACAGGATCACAATTAGCTGGGTGTTCTCCAACACGTTGTTCGCAGTCATAGGATTGCAATGAAGCTCAAAAATCAGAAGGAGGCAGGAAGTCAACAAGTCATTTTTAAATCACTTTGACTTTTAAAGCAAAAGTGGCACCTATTAAGCATCAACTAACTGTGAAATATGGTCGCAACATCCCCTTCTGTTCCTGAGTTATGGTGTTGAAAAATGACAAAAAAAGTTTTCCACAACATCATGACATCACACTAAATTTGACCTTTTGAGTAAAAAAATGTCACTTCATTGTTGGATCCCATTAAACATCTGTCATATTTGCCACATCACTTCTTGAGTTATGGCCAAAAATGTTTATGTCAAAGTCATTTTAAGGTCACAGTGATCTTGACCTTTAAGTCAAACGTGTGTCACTTTCATTGTCCGACCAACTGCGAAACATGGTCTTTAATTCTTGAATAAATGCGTTTTGTGAAGTCACAGTGACCTTGACCTTTGACAACCATATTCTAATCAGTTCATCCTTGTGTCCAAGTGGACTTTAGTGCCAAATTTCAAGAAATTCCCTCATGCCATTCCTGAAATAAATGCCTCCAGCCACAGCTCTCTGTTTGTTGAGACCATAGGGTCTTCTGAAAAATATGTATTTATTAACATTTCCTCCAGCTTGTGTTACCACTTCTATACCCCCAGTGATGTGAGGTGGGTCATGGGGAGGTAAAGGTCTCCATTAGCCATGAGCCTAGACAGCTAAGTCACCCGTGTATTCAACATTGTTGAATTGTTGTTGTAACACAGTGTAGGGCAGAGGCACAAACAGGACGCTGTGTTGTGGCAGTGAAAGGACAGCGCTGTGAGGCTCAATATTATTCCAAACTTGATGCAGTTATTAGACTGTCTGACCAAATGTGACCTTAACATTGTATTTGCTTCAGCTGAGCTGTTTGGTGGATTGCTGTTGTGTGTGACAGCCCCCAGGTGTGAGTGTATGGGACGGTATGATTGTGCTAAGAGAGGCAGCATACTCACCAAAATCCTTCCCTGGATAAATAAAGATTGTTAACGTTGTTTGTCTCAGTACTTACTGTAGATGCAGTTGCTGTGCCAGTCGCAGCAAGTGATGCAATTCAATTTGACATTTATATTGCATTTCAGCTTTATTGGATTGCAGGGAGAGAGATGGGAGACAGATGCCTCGACTGACACTTTTCAAACACATTTTCACATAGTCTACAAACTCAAAATCAGCAGCTCAGATTCAGATCAGAAAACTCTGTGACAGTATTTAAACCATATAGTAAGTGCACAGGCACAGCTTAGCTGATTATTGAATGTTCTTAATTATGTGTCTGTGTGTTGGGACGGGGGGTCCAACCAAGATTTGTAAGACCTTTTTCATTGTCCATTAACTGAAGCATAATTACTGTTTATCTTACATATGGTAAAATCTGTCATTTCTTAAAATGCAGATTTTTCTTGTTTCACCTCATACAAAGGTTGATGTGAGGAGACTGTTCCAGGTCAGTGGGGTGGACTGAAGTCCATGAATGCTTGCTGACTTCATCCATTTGAGAAAGAGCACACTGTTGGACAGAAGTGGTTGTACCTGATCAGCAGTTAGGATCATGTACACTGTGGAATTCCAGTGGTGCTATTAATGGGTATCATGTGTGCCATGCACTGCCCAAATCATAATGCTCTGTCTACAGATTGGACCACCAGCTTGCTACAACACAGATTTGTCAGGAAAGGCAAAATATTTTCAGTCTTTGGTAATCTAGTTGATTTTTTTTTTATTTAATAAAAAAAGATTTTGATTGTCCAAACTGTATGTGTATGCAAATGTTGTTCTGTTATATGTCTGTCTGTCCTGGGAGAGGGATCTGTTGCTTTTCGTAAGGTTTCTTTCATTTTTTCAGCGAACTAGCAAAACCACTGAGTGAGCTCTTTACTATTACTGGTAGATTTGTTACATTTAAACATTTTACTTGCCAACAACAGCAGTTTTTGCTCTTACCATCTTTAAATGTCTGTAAGTATGGATACATGAGGGTAAAATACTTATTCCACTATTTAAACCATTAAATTTAAGACTAGGAGATGGCGGCTATAGCCCACAATGTTTATTTTTATTTTTACACGTTTAAAAAAAAAGGAAGGGAAAAAGGCATGTATTTTGAGAGTTGCGAGTTTTTAGTGAGACACTTCCCCGTCATCCAAATTTCTCAAGAGTTACAGTCATATCAACAATAATACAATTTGTATGTAATATATATATATATATATATATAATATATATATATATATATATATAAAATAACTTTTCCTAGCGCATATTGCACAGTATTAGGTAAGACTTACAATAAATCAGAAAACTGAAGAAGCATAAATTTTATATATTTTAAATATATAAAATATATATGTATATATGGAATTTCAAAGAAAAGATTATTTTCAAAACTTGTTGAAAAGGCCAGCAATATAATCACGGCCAATAAGTTCACAGTGAGCTACAAAATCCTCAATGCTCGAAAGCCATTTTAAACTTGCACTGCTAACCATAGTGAGGATGCTAACAACTGCAAGTAATGATGGACAAAACTACCAAAATAAAACCAAGGTTGTAAAAAAAATTAATAAAATTGACCTGTGAATTACAGAAGCAGAACTAGATTTATTATGGACACAGTTTAAAGCAGTAAGAAAAAACTTAAGTAAAAGAGCAGTAAGCTGCAAACATAGTAAAGCAAAGTTTATGGAGGACTCACCCCATTACCTTAAAAAAAAAACTTAGTAAAGGTACTTATTTGACTTAAAGGGACAATATGTAGTTTTCAGCGGCCACAAGCAGTGCGGTTTTGATATTGCAACCTGGTGTGTGCTCGTATTCGTGCTCGAACTCATTAGTGAGCATATTCAGACACACAGAAACCAAAACACAGAGAGACAGCTTCACACAACATGCTGGAAACTCATTTAAACTCCCACTGCAACGTTACAGTAATATTGTTTTATCAGCTTGAGGTTGAACTTATCTATGCTAGTTGCCGCCACACTGACTGTATTTAGCCAACTTGATACATCAGCGTTAGCTCCCCTTCATTAACTATTTTTGAATCTTTCACCAGAAGCTCAGCAATATCAGGACAGCTAAATGTTTTGGATGATAACCAAAGGTTAGTGAGTGGGACCGAGTATTATGAGTGAGATTGTTGCCACACTTTTTGAAGTAACATTACTGTAATGAATCGGTGCTTAAAGTGTGTTCACATACAACGAACATTTAATCCTCGCAACGCTTCAGCTTCCTCGCTTTCTTTTCTCCAAGCATTGTCCAGTTTTGTCCGGTTTTTATATAAATATAAAGTCCAACCGAGCTCTGGGTGGCAAACGATGATAAATCAACATTGTAATCCCAAAAACTAAAGTAAAAAGCTAATTTAATAAAAGCAGTTAACTCTGAGCTCCTCCTGCGGGTAAACGGCGTAGCTGTCAGGGCAGAATCCAGACCGACTACAGGGGTTTATTTGTCCAAAAGCTGCAGCGCTGCTCCCGGCTCCGGGCTGTGTACCACACAGGATAGTAATATGGGTCGGCGTTTCTCGAGATCACGAGAAAATGATCCCGTTATCACGAGAAAATGGAGGGCTTAGGGCTTCCGTAGTATTCTGCTGCAACTGTACTGCGCTGCAACTTCTGGGAACTATTAAGAGGCTCCATGATCTGCCATTGCTGTGTAAAAAAACCCCCAAAAAAACGGTCCACTGGAGCAAACCTAGACTGTATTAAACGGATCAAAGCGACAGGGGTAAAGGACAAAATCAATTTGCACGTTCTATAAGGCTACAAAGCAGTGTGCAACTGTAGCTTTTCTGCAGACTTTTATGACTGGAGTCGAGTTAACGTTGCATGGAAACAATGGCTCCTCTAAGTCCATGTAAATTTAAAGCTAGGGTAGGCAATTTATTTCAGAAGCAACTTCTCTTCATATCCAGACAGCGATCAATAAATCAATAGCTGTGAAACAAAAATAAAAAAATCTCACAGGACTGTAATAATAACCAACAAACAGATACAGGCCTCAGAGCAAGGGCGTCACTTGAAAGTGGGGACAAAGGGGCCCAGATTAGGGGTGTGAAGAGACACTTAGCTCACAAGACATCACGAATGGTGGCCCGATGGCCCGGGGCCAGTAAAAAGTAACGTCGGAACAGTTGAACTAGCAACTCACAGAAACGGAAAAATTAGTTTCTGCAGAAATATTAGTATTTTAAAAAAATTTGAAACTCAACATCCTGCAGTGTTTTGCAGCTCTTGGCGCTCACCTTTGTCCAATCCAGATTTGTAGTTACATGACCAGTGGTTGTAACATTAATCTCAGTCAAGCAGCAACCTCTGGGTCTGAAAGTGAAACCATGCAGATGTAACTTAAAACTGCATTCTCTCTAACGTCTGCTTGTTGCAAAAGAAATCCGGTTCCACTAGAAATAATGGTAAAATGTTGCTACTTCTCTCAGCTGAATTATTACCTCAGTAAACACTTTCCTAATGACTCTATGATGATCTCAGTTGCTAGTTTAAAGTCTTCAACACAGCATGACGTTCATTTAGTAAATTATGGTCCAAGGGGGAAATAGACCAGAAAGCAGCATATGGTTTTGAGCAGGACTACCTTGTGATTGACGGATCGCTACCATGGCGATGGATTGAGGGGTATGTTTTGTTTTAAAAGTAAATAGTTTAACTATTACCTTTTTATTTTTTATAATATTAACTGTGATTACATTTTAGTTTAGTTTTTTTACATCCAAAATGTAACCGTTACATGTTAACGGTACATGTAGCCTACATAACTTATAAGTCTTTGGTTTTGTTGTAACACTGATAAATAACTTTTGGAGGGAGGGCAACTAAGTTTCAAACCCACAGGCCCAGTGGGGCCAGTTGCAAAAAAAGTTTAACGTTGAGCCATGTAGGTTCACAAGAACCAGAAAAAAAGATCCTAAGTGTTAGATATCCTCAATGCTGAGATATAAGAGCGGGGGGTCTGGGGGTCCTCCCCCAGGAAATTTTGATCTTCAAACACTTCATTTCCCGCATTCTGGTGAAATTTTCTGCCCCAATTTATGGTGGAAATGTTTTTACTTATGTAAGAGAATGTGACATATAGATATAGCAGAATATGATGAGAGAGAACAGAAAATTTGGCCAAAAAGAAACTGTGTCAAGAAGTTGTTAAAGTTACTTACTGGTGCTGCACGTTTCTCACGTCATTTTATAATCGGTAGCTTGTTTTTTTTTTAGCTTAAGTTCCTTTTTTTGGACAATATGTTTCTTCTGTATTTTAATTCCATTGCATGATTTCTTAATTTGCAAATAGACCTTTCTAATTTTCATTTGGTACTTAACTGAAGACTATATTCAGAACATTTTTTTTTTAACAAATTATGGTTGAAAAAAGTGGTGGGGACAAAATCAGCCATTTCAAAAAGTGGTGGGGACATGTCCCCAGCGTCCCCAGTGTAAATGACACCTATGCCTCAGAGCCTAAGTAGAATCAATCAAATAATGGCACTTTAAAAAAAGCAATGACACTGGTTTGTCAAAACTGATTTCAAAATATTTTTTAACATGTCAAGAGAAGGTAAAGATCCCAAGTTAGGTATGCCTTGCAGCTCATTTTAAGTGTGCGGGATGTGAGAGGAAAAGGCACATTTACCCAGTTATGTTTAGTGTTGGGACCATTAGGTGAAGTTTCTCTGATGATCTAGTGTTATAACTACTGGAGTAATGTCTAATATATCTTTAATAAGTACCAGGGGTGTCCCTGACTAAGGATTTGGATAGTCAATTCAGAATTGTCAAGGATTGCCTACATAGTTGACTGATAGTCAAATCTGTGTTTGTGTGTGTGTGTGGGGGGGGGTACACACGGCAGGTCTCCCTCTTCTACTACACACACACACACACACACACATGCTGACGCCTCTTACCTTAATGGTTAGGGTTACAATTTTGCATTTATTCACACATTTTAAAAAGATTTATTAAAAGCTTCTTTCTTTTCACATGTTTATTTACAGCATTATATGTTGATATTTATATCATAATAGGCTGTATATTAACCTACTGACAGAAAACTGATAGTTCTGTGTAAAATCAGACATTGAGCACCCCTATATAGCCAAAATGGTATGATCATCGTTTCATAACGGCGCTGCGAAGATTCGACTGTTGAATCAGCCTCCTCCTATCGAATGTTTCGACTTTTCGGGGTCACCTCTAATATGTACTGCGATAAGTAAAGCTTTTGCATTAAAATGAACGTATGTTTTTTTTTTTCTCCTTATATACAGTAAAGTCCATTAAACCATTTCATCTAAGTTATAATGATGCATACATACGCTTGCACCAGTTACAAACCACAAGGCT
>NC_060157.1:28942918-28951147 GCF_021292245.1 Micropterus dolomieu | reverse complement strand
CGGCAGCTCTGCCCATCACCAGCATAGCTGGTGCTCTGTCTCTCTCCCTCTTCTACTACACACACACACACACACACACACACACACACACACACACACACACACACACACACACACACACACACACACACACACGCTGACGCCTCTTACCTTAATGGTTAGGGTTACAATTTTGCATTTATTCACACATTTTAAAAAGATTTATTAAAAGCTTCTTTCTTTTCACATGTTTATTTACAGCATTATATGTTGATATTTATATCATAATAGGCTGTATATTAACCTACTGACAGAAAACTGATAGTTCTGTGTAAAATCAGACATTGAGCACCCCTATATAGCCAAAATGGTATGATCATCGTTTCATAACGGCGCTGCGAAGATTCGACTGTTGAATCAGCCTCCTCCTATCGAATGTTTCGACTTTTCGGGGTCACCTCTAATATGTACTGCGATAAGTAAAGCTTTTGCATTAAAATGAACGTATGGTTTTTTTTCTCCTTATATACAGTAAAGTCCATTAAACCATTTCATCTAAGTTATAATGATGCATACATACGCTTGCACCAGTTACAAACCACAAGGCTTCATCATAGGCTACATCCAGTTTATTCAAAAGAGAGGAAGATCCATGCAAATAAATGACATCACCATTGTCTAACACTAATAAAAAGGTACTTTGGGCTGACATTTTGAAAAAGGAAAACACTTTTAAAAATAAAAAACGTAGCTCATAAATGTAGTGGATTTAATCCTACACCAAGATTATTTATATAAATAGAAAATAAAAATTGGTATAAAGGTAGATCCTTCAGGGACAACCAGCTTTACTGTTAAGAGGAGCAGAGTTATAATTGTCTCCAAGTCAAATTGTTCAAAAACCAATTCAGCACAGCACACTAATACCTGTATGTTTTATTTTTTTGCAGGAAAAGACCATGATCCACTGAATCAAATGCTTTTGATTACTCAATAAACAGGGCAACACATACTTTTTTTAATCATCCAGAGCAGTAATAATATTATTTGTGACTGATACAGCTGCACTTATAGTACTATACCCTTGTTTAAAGACTGACTTAAAATAATATTACTTCCAAAATGTACTAGGATCATTAAGGTTCTCATTTATTAAGTATAGACAGTACTCACTTTTTGTATTTAGTGCATTTGATTAAGTGACGGGGTATTTTTGAAAATGTATGAAATAAAAAAAAAACCTTTCTCATAATTGTCTATCTCTGTGGGTATTTTGATGTAGAGCCAGATTGAAACATTTAAAACATTTTCTGTTGATAAAATAGGGTTTATTTTATTTTTATAGTTTGACTATATACTTTATGTTTGAGATACATTATATACATATATAATTTAAAACTTAATTGATGATTGCATTCACTATGTTTAGATATGTGTCCTACTGATTCTAGTCAAAAAAAAAGAAAAGTTAGAATATTTCATACCAGTGTTAGTGATAGTTGGTGTTAGGGAATTTTGCTGGTGGAATTAACATTAGTTTACATGTGTATTACATAATGTGCTTTCTTTCCTATAATATTCATGAAGCTGCTCTTAACTGTATAAATATAATTAAACACTTGGTGATTATCGTGATCATTTTTATTAATTGTCACCAAAATAAGGGCACTGAAAACATTTGTAACTGTCCATATTTTCCATGTTTTCCCTTACACAAACCAGGGTTTGCATTCTTTGTTGATCATTTGACCATACATACATGAATGGTCTGATATTATACTGACTATCAACTAGTGCAACAGAGTACGATAATATCAATGCAAAGTATAACAGTAGGACAAGTATAGCAGTAGAGAAGACACTAACTGAATTAGCACATTTGAATTAGGTTATGTAATGAAATAATTTGTTAGATTGTGGGATTTCATCTTAAATTATGCTAACAGCGTTTCGTGCTCCAAGCACCTAGTTAAAATCTTTCTATCATTATTTTACCATTTGATCAGGATTAAAGGTCCTTTCGCAACCCTCATTTTAAAAATTGTGTATAATTGTTAAATGTGTGTTAATTCATTTGTCACGTGAAACAGTACAAAATGGAGTCTTCAAGCAGTGAGGATGATTTTGTTTTCCTCTGTCTACTGCCAAATTCTCTGAAATGCCTGTGGAGATCACTTATAGTAGAGAAATGAACATTCAATTCATGGGCAACAGCTCTGGTGGACATTCCTGCAGTCAGCATGCCAATTGCACACTCCCTCAAAACTTGCGACATGCACATTTTCCAGTGGCCTTTTATTGTGGCCTGGCTGTCTGATCAGCATCTTGATATGCCACAGATGAAGTGGATAGATTATCTCGGCAAAGGAGAAGTGCTCACTAAGAGATTTTGACAGATTCGTGAACAATATTTGAGAGAAAGAGGCCTTTTGTGTAAATAGAGAAAGTCTTAGATCTTTGAGTTCAGCTCATGATGAATGGGGGCAAAAACAAAAGTGTTGCGTTTATAATTTTGTTATATATACACATACCTCTCTCTCTCTCTCTATCTCCCCCCCACCCCACCCCACCCCCACCCCTCAGGTCCTGGGAGTTTGAGGGTTCTGCGCAGTATCTTAGCTGTTCCTAGGACTGCACTCTTCTGGACAGAGACCTCTGATGTTTTACCTGGAATCTGCTGTAGCCACTCTCCCAGTTTGGGGGTCCCAGCCCCTGGTGCTCCAATTACCACTGGCACCACTGTTGCTTTCACTTTCCACATCTTTTCAGCCCTTGGTATTTTTCGAGATCTTGCGTTCCTTCTTCTTGATGTTGTTGTCGCTTGGGATTGCCACATCTATCACTGCTGCTTTCTTTTGCGGTTTGTCGATCAGCACAATGTCCAGTTGGTTAGCCACCACCAGTTTGTCGGTCTGGATCTTGAAGTCCCACAGGATCTAGGCTTGTTCATTCTCAACTACCTTAGTAGGTGTGTCCCATTTTGACCTTAGACCTTCCAGCCCATACTTCTGGCAGATGTTCCTGTGCCAGCTACCTGGTTATAGCGTTCCATGTACGGCCCGCATCTTACACCCTGCTGTTATGTGCTGTACTGTCTCAGGGGCATCCTTTCACAGTCTGCACCTGGGGTCCTGGCTGGTGTGGAAGACCCCAGCCTCTCTATCTTGTACCTGAGTGCCTGTTCTTGTGCCGCCATGATTAGTGCTTCTGTGTTGTTCTTTAGTCCAACCTTTTAAAGGAAGCTTGTTGTTAACTTAACAAACAACCACATATATAAATAAGCATACTTTAAATCATAATGCAGTTATACTTGTATCTGTTTGTAAACAGTAAACACATGTGTACACAGGGGAAAAGTGTGTCCTCCCGCCCAGCCTGCTAGCGCAGTGCATTCAGTTGGACCAATCAGAATCAAGGTTTTCAAATCGACGACCCAATCACACAACGTAAAGGTTCGCTTCACGAAAGTTAACGTGTGAACGTGGCGTTGAGAGAGGGAAGCTATTTCTGGCAAGAAATCCTTTTGTTTCTTAGGTTTCCTTTGTTTTACTTTACCGACTCAGACTTGGAAGGTGGACACCACAGACATAAAAAGAAAAGAACACAGAAGAGAAGAATATCCAGTCAGCTCCCTGCAGAAATAAAATGTGAAAAGAGCTAAAGAGGCGTGCCTGGCAAGTACAAGCAGGGGAGGACAGACACAGATACTGCCAGCAAAAATCATCTTTCTTGGTAAGTTTATTATTGTTAGCAAGACAACACAATTGTGTAAGTTAACTAAAGTTGAGCTCACTCTGGGTTTGGAAATATTTTACTTGGTGGATAGTTCTGGTGTGCATAAGCATGCTAGCACATGAATTAATATATTTGTTAACGTTAGCTAACGTTAGTTAGCATTTGAATAGCTTCATAATCGAGACAGCAACTTTCTTCTGCCTTAAACAGTGTTGGGAGTAACGCGTTACAAAAGAAACGCAGTTAACGTTACAGTAATGTATTGCTTTTTGCTGTACGGCAGTTTTTAATGTTACTAAAATTTCGGGAACAATCAAAAATCTCAGTAACCTGTTGCTGGAATTTTATGCATGAGATTATAACAAGGCAGGCCTGTGCATGTGTGTGTAAAGAATAATTTCACATTTTTATACCTTGTCTACCTTAATACTCACATGTCCGTGTTTACAGTAAGTTACTGGTCACTGTAATCATTATTCCTGCCCATATAGTCTGTAAAGACAATACCACGAAGCTACTATGAATCATCAGCTAAGCATCTGTGTTAGACTATTCAAAAGTGGATATCTTCTAAAGGTACACTGTTTTTTAGAGATTTCTCTTACTGCAACCATGGAGGAGTAATCATTACAGTGACCAATAACTCAGTTATAACAGCAATGTTAAAGGGTACACGGGTATGTGAGAATTGTTTTTGACGCGCTTGAAATAATGTTTTTATGTACTGCAATGCCTGACCACACGATATAATAGCTTGTGATGTTATGTAAAATACTGCTCAACTTTATGTACATTTGTATGGTCATAGATCCTGTATTCAGCTTTTAAAAGTTGTACCTAGCCTTTGCCAACTTTAACCAACTTAATGCAAAACCCAGAGTTGGAATTTCCTGCCTTAGCTCAAATAAAAAAAATTAAATAAAGAATAATAATAAAGATTTGCTATAAGAATAGAATTAGTGTTTATAATGAGATGCAAATGAAGAACTAAATTAGGTGGAAGTACTGGCCTAACTGAATATTATCTCATTTGCAACTGCATTTCTTTTGTTTTAGAGCTTCCTGGGATCGTTGCCTCACTCAGATGGCTCAGAGGCCACGAAAATCGAAGGACCAGCTGGACCCTCACAAGCTCAATGTGCCCATAGGTATGTCTGGCTCCTGCACACCATCACTGTTCTTGCTCTCAATACATGTCAACGGGGTCAGACTAAATAAACAAATATTCTTGTGAAAAAATAATTTTATTTAAAATATTGTTATACATTAAGTAATTGGCTACTTTTGTACTTCACAAATTGACATGACATGTAGACAGAACAGTTGTTAAGCAAGTCTGTATGTTTGTTATTTGTTGTAACATTTTATCATATACAGCTCCTTGGCTGAATGTACCGTATTGTTTATGTAATGTTTTTGATTATGTTGTAATGGAAGAACTGTGCATTTACTGGGATGGGTCCCTTGTGGAAAACCATTTCACCTCAGTGTTTCCCACACATAGGCTTTACTTGGGCGGAGCCGCCCAGGTAGCCGCCCAAGCAAACTTGGAGACCCATTTTAATTGCAGTGCTGCACAGCGCATATTCACATCCCTCACTCGGTCGCTCACTCTCTCTCTCCTGCATGTACACAACCCGTCTGAATTGAATGGTTGGTATCATGAACACCTCTGCACACTTTAAAAAAAGTTATTAGCAAGCATGTAAGGAGCCTAGCCAATAAGGATAGCTATGTTAACTTTAGAATGGGCCTACAGCTGTCGAAGATAGCACGCTATTCATAACTGGTAGTCTATAGGTGCATTCGAGATGACTGCGGCTGACTTTCGCTGATTTGATAGGCTAGTCTAATGTGAGATGCAGGCGACTGCGGGGGCGGGGTATGAAAACAGTGCCGTCAGACTCGGCGCCTGCCACTGCCTTGCTCCCGCGAGGTAATGTTATGTCATGGTGATGTGACATCATGGTGACGTTTTGCAGCACCTGGTGTTGTGACGAATTCTGCCTGCGGAGAATTACATGCACCTCGCGTGTGGTAACGCCCTTATATGCTGAGAAAAGAGGTGGAAGCATATCTCGGCAGATAAATTAGCCAACATCATCTGTTCTGCCAAATTCTGCATCCACCTGTATAGGACCTTTTTAGACACTTTGCTGTGCTCATTGATCAATTGCGGTTATCACCACATATTTATTGCTAAATCTCAAGGAATGCTGCTTCTACTAACTGTAGCTAATAAAATATCAACAGCCCTAAACTACTCTAAACGTTAATGAAATATTTCGAATCATTTACCCCACAAAGAAAATGCGTTTAAAAGCAGTATTTGGAAGTGCATGCAATTCTCGGCAGGCAAGCGAAATTCGGCATATCACCTGCTAAAGTCTCCCCCTCCCCCGCCACATTTACACTGTCATTCTGTGGGAAACACTGTACCTGAACCTAAACAGTTAGCATCAGAACAGTTAGACATGATGTCATATTGTGTTTCAGCAACTTTAAACAAAATAAAAAATCTGACAATGGTTATTAATTAATTAGAGGTAATATTGCTTTGATATAGACAAAATATTTCCTTTTCCCTTCCACAGATGCTGTGTGATAAAGCAGTTTCCAAATCCTATAGTGTCTGCAGTCACAGAAAATGCAACAAGTCCTACTCAAAGATACCGACCCTCCACTCCAAGGATAAGGATTGTGACATTTTTCAGTTTCAGTTTGGTTCCACCATTTGTACTGTAAGCTTGTGATGAAGTACCTTCACTACAGTTGAGTAAGCGCTCGGACTGCCATACCAACGAGCCTGGCTCTTTGGCCTTGCTGTCAAAGTTGCATGTTTGGTTCCCTGTAGACCTGTGTTTGAATCTGGGTAGGGTGACTGCTCTCACCTTTGGCCGCATATGGTGTTAGAAGTGGGATGGCTTGCCGTGAGGTCATCTGAGCCGTGCCCAGAGTCCGAACCATATGAGGGACCACCATGGGTAACATTAATGATGGGATGTGTATAGTGTACTTTTCAGTAATACTGATCGTATGTCATCATTTTACTGATTTTATTTCTATTTGAAGGTATTTTGGTCAAGATGTGATACATGCTGTTGTACCTTTTAATGCACAGGAATTTTGTAATGTACACAAAATTAAAGTTTTTTAGTTGTCTGTATGTCTGTGTGTTGTAAAATACTTTTTTACTGGTTTTTATTATTATGCTAAAAGGGCATTTTGCAAGATATTTTTAATGCATTAATAATTAATTATTCTCATACTGAATGGTTTCATAAAGCAGCTTCCCAAGATCTTAATAGTGGCTCTTGGAGTATACTAGTAATAAATTACTAATATGCTGAAATGCTAATAAAAATGTTCAGGGAACACATTTAGAATATATTTAAACTGTTCTTCAAGTATAGCACAAAAGGGTATTTTAAGTTAAATTTAAGAAAGTATATTTAAATTACAGTAAAGGTACTTAAAATAGGTCCATTTTAACACAAGTATATTACAATATATTGCAATTATCTTAAAGTTGACTAAGTATTTCTAAAATGACACTTAACATACTTTAAGTTGTTCCAAAAAACATTTAATATACACTTAGTATAGTACAATTAAAATAATAATAATCTTTATTTGTAGAGCACTTTTCAAAAGTGTAAAGACAATAATACAAAAACAATACAAGATCAAAGCAAGAAAACATTGAAAAGACTACAATACACGTTTTAGTTAAATAGAATAAAATAAAAGGGATAAAATAAAGTGAAATAAGATCGGGAAAGGCTCTCCTATAAAAGTATGTTTTAAGAAGGGACTTAAAAGAGTTCACTGACTCAGCTGACCTGATTTCCTCAGGCAGGCTGTTCCAGAGCCTCGGGGCCCTGACAGCAAACGCTCTGTCCCCTTTAGTTTTCAGTCGAGACTCTGGAACAGACAACAGACCTCTGCCCGAGGATCTAAAGGTACGTGCTGGTGTGTATGGGACTAAAAGTTCAGAAATATAACAAGGCGAGAGGCCATGAAGAGCTTTAAAAGTGATCAATAAAATTTTAAAGTCAATTCTAAAACATACTGGGAGCCAGTGTAATGAAGCTAAAATAGGAGTAATGTGGTCATATTTCTTTGTTCTGGTTAAAAGCCTTGCAGCTGAGTTCTGGACAGTCTGGAGTCGATCAATAGATTTTTGTGTTAAACAGGTGAAAAGGCTGTTGCAATAATCCAGGTGTGATGAGATGAGGGGGTGTAAAATGGTCTCGGTGTTGTAGTTAACAATGGTGTAGATTTGTGCATTTTATATTGAATAAATTTGGAGCTACTCTAAATTCCTTTCTCCTCCCCAGAGAAGAAGGGGAGGGGTTAAAGTTGCTTTCTCTAAGTGCTATCCCTGACCATAAAACTGGCACCTTTTTGATTCCGAAGCTGATAACGCGGGGCCTGACTGTTAAACTGACAAAGGGACACAAGCCAGCCATTAGCATTTCCCTGAACAGCCTATCAAAACTGCCCCCCCCCCCC
>NC_060157.1:28935536-28942898 GCF_021292245.1 Micropterus dolomieu | reverse complement strand
CCCCCCCACATGTTTCCGTGGCAACTGACCTTATTCTTTGTTTTATTACCACATCAAAGGGATACTCCTTGTCTCACCTAGGTGTGACACAATCCAGGACAGCCGAACTTTGAATGGCCAAAGACTGCAGTCTCCAAAGACTCAAAGCATTTAATTAAGTTTAATTAAATCTTTAGTTACCTGATTACGTTTGCCTCTATTTGAGTAGTTATGTTAACTGTTGTTGCTATCCGTTGTTGATATTAGTGCTGAAAAGAAAGTTACTTGTGTTGCAGTGTTTTTATTTTCAGCAAGACACTCCTTCATCTAATGTAATCCAAGCTTTCCTCATGTAACCTGAGCTCCCCCAAGTGGACGAAATAAGTATTACATGCCCTCGTTGGAAATGCCGTTAAATGTATAAATATCCTGACCAATAATGTGACAGTTGTTTCCTGTTACCAAATGCCTAGAACAGTACAACCGTTTGACCGTTGATGTTCGATTGTGGAAAATATTTGATTATAATATGTGCAAATAGATTTCTTTTAAACATTAAGTTTAGAAAGGCAGTCCCTTGGGAAACCTGAGACGCCCCCTGTGGAACCACGCCCCAGGCAACAAAAGAGCGACACGCGACCTCGCTTCGCTCTCCTCTCTTCGCTGTTGGCTCTCTTCCACTCTGCTCTGCTCGCTGGACGCTTCGGCACGCGTGCGGGGTGCCTCACCGGGCAGCACCCTCAGAGTCGACCAGCGAAACTGGCCTTTTGTTTCGCTTGAAACTACACACGTGAAGTGCCGAGACATCGATCTGCCTTCAGTTTGTTTTTATTTTCTTTATTTCTTTTGTTTCTTAAAGTTATCAGTCCGCCAGGATCGGCAGCTAGTGGGACCAGCAACAGGCCAAGCAGGCCGCCGGCAAGCAGTAAGACCTAACACATCTTCTGTGATCAGATATTTCCCTTTTTAACTCCTAAAATCATAGCATTAGTTTACTTTCATTAGCTCTTCTATGCCGTATGAGTCAAATGCTTCCCACAATCGAACCTCCAGGCTCATTGTTCAGCAAATGTTTATGTTCCCTGTATCCAACCATCTTTTTATCAGATTAGTTAGAGAATAAATTCACTGTAATATAATCAAGAACTGTGTGTGTTGCCTATTTCTACGTCCCTGCCGAGAGAATTGATCCTTTAGATATGAGACTGACTGACTGATTTAAGATAATTGAGCGATTATTAACTAACTGATCACTAGTAATAATTGTATAATTATTAAAACTACCTAGAGGTCCGGAGACTCTAGGATTATAACCACTCCAGTGGTGCCCTTAACGAGGAATCTGGTTTGATTTTATGAATCTTAAAAATTCATAATTGGGTATCAGTTCTCATAAATTTATTAAATTGTATAACTAAATTTTAGGTTTGCTAAAGTGTCCTTAAAAGTTAACATAGATCGAATTTTTGCTATATTTCTAAGTTGATAAAAACATGATTGAACAAGTTTTGTGGTGTGCTGCTCGAAATTTAAATTACTATCAAACCAAACACCAAGGTTCTTTGCCACAGGCTTAATGTGATTTACTAGGGAACCAGCAGATGGCAGCAAATACTGCCATCTGCTGGGACCCGATGACCAGGATTTCTGTTTTGTCTGAGTTCAGCTGGAGGAAATTATTTGACATCCATTTTTTAACTTCACAAAGGCAGTCGGTAAATGAACTCAGCATTCCAGGGTCTGTGGATCTGACGGGCAAGTACATTTGTGTGTCATCAGCATAAATATGAAAAGAAATACCATGTTTATAGATAATATGTCCAAGGGGAAGCAGAGACAAGGAAAACAAAATGGGTCCTAAGACCGACCCCTGAGGCACACCATATTTAACTGGACAGAACGAAGAGACATAGTTGTTTACAGACACGCAAAACTTCCTATTTGACAGGTAGGATGAAAACCATTCTAGGGCAGTACCAGAGATCCCCACCCAGTGCCTCAGTCTGTCTAACATGATGTTGTGATCAATGGTGTCAAAAGCAGCGCTAAGGTCCAGGAGTACCAGGACTGAGCACATACCTTCATCAGCAGACATTAAAAGGTAATTGGTGAATTTAAGCAGGGCAGTCTCAGTGCTGTGGTACTTCCTGAAACCAGATTGAAACTTTTCAAATATTTTGTTATTTTCCAGTACAGTGAGCAATTGTTTGGACACAATTCTTTCTAGAATCTTTGCAATAAAAGGCAGTTTTGAAATTAGTCTAAAATTATGTGGGAGGGAGGGATCTAAACCAGGTTTCTTTAAAAGTGGGTTCACAAAATAATCAGGGACACAACCAGTAGATAGGGAGCTGTTGAAAACAGATCAAATGGGGGCCAACAGAATCTATTACTTTCAGTAAAAACTTTGTAGGTATTACATCAAGTGGGCTGGAGGACACTCTCATTTGTGATACTGTTTTTAAAAGCTCGGACAAGTCGATGGGATAAAACTGGTTAAAACTCTCTTGTTGCTGGTGAGGGACCTCTGAGTAAGAGGCCGCGGGGGTAATAGAGGCTCTGATTGACACCACCTTATTGGTAAAATAAGATAAAAACAATTCACAGTCATGATTACTTCCAGCTGAGTCACAAGGAGGGGTTGGGTTTACCAGCTGATCCACAGTCTTAAACAGAAACCTGGGATTGTGTTTAAGTGTGTGATTTTTTCCATCTGTGCTCTGCTTTCCTGCATTCCCTTTTTAGGCTGCGAATGCTGTCATTTATCCAGGGTTGCTTATTAGTTTTAGACGTAGGCCTAACCTTTAGAGGAGCAGTAATATTTAGTGATGACAAGCAGATATGATTGAAGTGATCGACCAGATTGTTGGTGTTGGAATCAGACAGGTGTTGGCTTTGGCTCTGAAAGAATGCGCAAAACTTTGAAACACTTTGTTCATTAAAGATGGGAGAACACACGGAGCTTGGTGAGACGGCATGAGTAACAGGCGAATCGCAGCTAAAAAACAATACATCTGTGGTCAGATATGGTCATGTCCACTAATTCCACAGAGGAAATGCTGACACCCAGGGTAAAAACCAAGTCCAGTGTATGACCACGGTTATGGGTTTGCACTTTGACATGTTGTTTGAAGTTAAAAGAAGTGGCCATATTTAAAAAGTCAGTTGCATTAACATTGGTGGGGTCATCAACATGAATATTAAAATCGCCACAAAGAACAATTCTATCATAATTTAAAACCAGAGTAGATAAAAATTCATCCAGGCGGTTTTGGGGGGCGATAAATTATAACAAATATGATAGGTTGCAGCCCTCCAACTTTAAGAGTGAGAACTTCAAAGGAGTTAAATTCATCACAGCGTACTTGATGACATTTTCAATATTTCCTATACACGCTCACTAGCCCACCACCACGACCACTGACCTTCGGTTGACTAAAACAATCATATTGAGGCGGACACAGTTCAGCTAGCTGGCTATAGTCATTCTTTTGCAGCCAGGATACAGTTAAAAACATAAAATCTAGATTTGCAGACAAGATAAAATCATTTAAGATAAAAGTCTTACTTGACAGAGATCTCACATTTTAAATGAGTTTGTACTGGGTTTTGGAGTTGGTGCAGTTGTCCTAATCCTTAAGAGATTACTATTATTTCTGTGTGGGATGCATTTCGGTTTACTGGTCTATGCGTGATGATGACAGGAATAGAAGTCTTTGGAACAACGCTGGGAGCAGACGGCTTTACATGCCAGCAGGTGGAGACAGTTGTTTGTGGCAGTGAGGCAGAGATCTGTTCAGTGAGCGGTGGTGTGTCCAGGTGTGCTGCATGAATGATTAGTCATTCACGTAAGTCGTGTGTGGACCGCACCACATGCTGTATGTGAGCAGCTAACATTTCTGAGCCCCGTTTGTTTGGGTGAAGTCCGTCTGTCTTAAAAAGAGACATTCTTTGCCAGAAAATATAAAAATTATCCACATAACACACACGGTGAGCCCTGCAGGCGGACTGGGGCCAGTCGTGGAGGCCAAGGAGTCTACTGAAGCGGCCAGCACCGCGACCAACTGTGGGAATGGGAACAGAGATAAAAAGGGACTTTCCACACTGCTTTAAAAAGTTAAAAAGACGGTTAAAATCTGATTTTGTCAGCTCAGACTGCTGGATAGCTGTGTCATTTGTTCCCACATGGACTATCACTCTTGTGATGGAGGACGGGAGCGATGGCATTAGGTCCTGGAGTTTTTTTTAAATGTCAGTCGTGGTGGCACCGGGGAAGCAGTGAGTGGTAGTGTTAAAGAAACGGATGTTTCTGGTTATGGAGTCACCAATTATTAGTGTGGTTGGGGAGAAAAGAGGACAAGGAGATGCCGGTTGTGAGGTTCCAGAGCAGGACTGAGCAGAATCTGCTTCAACACTACGTGCGGACTGAGGATGGAGTGTGTGAGCTGCCGAGTGTTGTGTTGGAGTAGCAGTAAAAGACCTGAGAGAAGGGCTGCCTCTCCTCCGCAGGGTAGAGACGGCACAGCCTCCTTGAGGATCCCATGTCGGGAAGCGGAGGTTTTTGACCGGGATGACGGCCGCCGATCAGGCCCAGTGGCAGACCGGCGGCCCAGTTGATCACCGTTTGCCGCCAGTGCAAGAGATGTAGCCGGTGAAGGAGATGCAACAGTGTCAGCAGTCACTGTCCGCCGAAAGAGATCCGTATCAGGGAGACTTGAAGTCACAGGTGCATCTGCTGGATGGACCGGGGTGTCGTTAGACAGGGCTTCATAGCGGTTGTAGAGGCCGATGTGCGGAGGAGAGGCAGCCCCATCCGAGCCACTCTTGCAGCCACGGACCACCACTTCAGCCCAGGTTGACTGATGCTTTGGAGTTGAGCAGGAGGAAAGCCTTGGAAGGCTAGAGGGGTCCCATAACACGGTGTCCTGGATGTTAGCGGTTGCGCTAAGAGAAACAATCTGTTTGGCTTGTACTGAAGCCACATCCATAAAGCCAGTCAGCAGGGAATCTTTCTCTTTGAGTTCCTCTGAAAGTCGTCGGATGTCTTCCATAAGGTCAGCAATCTTTTTGTTCGCTTTCTTAAGGAGTGTGCAGTCCTCATGGGGCAGAGTTATCTCGGCTAGCATAGCTGCCAGAGCTTTGTTGTGGTCAGTAGCGTTGATGGCGTTTTTACGGTCATCTAGCTTAAAATCCATGTCGGATGACTAAAATCCTTGACCCACGTAAAACTCAAGTTAAAAACTTAAACTAAATAAAAAGGATATAAAAAATGTAATGAAAAAGTGTGGATTAAAACTGGATAAGAGTCCGGTTTAAGACGACGCTTCCGACAGGTAGCTACAGACGCCAACGCATGCGCAAAGTGCAGATTACATCAGCAATTACGTAAATATGATAAGTGCATCCAAAACAAGTGCTACTTAAGTATAGTTTTTTCACTTGGGTCTGCTGCCTGAGGTATTCACTTAGCCCTTCATCTTTGGTGGCCATCTCCCTGATGTACTGAATCATTTTTCATCCTGGACAATGGTTTTGACAGTCACTAGACCTTGGCCTCCCTCGCTCCGCTTATTGTACAGTCTCAGGGTGCTGGATTTGGGGTGAAATCCTCCATGGGTTGTGAGGAGCTTTCTTTCTTGATGTCAGTGGCCTCTATCTCCTCCTTTGGCCGATTTATTTTACCAGCGGGGTATCAGATGACTGGCAGCATGTATGTGTTATTGGCTCAGATCTTGTTATTCCCATTCAGCTGACTTTTCGGGATCTGCCTTACTCTGTGTAGGTATTTGGCTGTAGCAGACTTCCTTTCTGAATCCAGGCCTATGCAGAACAGCATGGGGGAGGGGACTTGATGGTGACTTGTGTAATTGGCTTTGAGTTGAGTTGTTGTCCGCTTGCGGATGTTAGAACACTTAGCTAGGAGTTGTTTCTTTGTCAGTGTCTTTGATGGGTTTTGCTTATATATCCCAGTCTCTGCACATAATCCCTTTCACAGAGGTTACTTGTATAGCACTATTGCAACAAATCCATATTTTCACCTTCTACCAGACGCGGTTCACCTGGATACCCCTGTCCTGACCGGGAATCAAACCAGCAATCACCTGCACCAAAGTGCAGATTACATCACATTTTCTTCACTGCTTGAACTAAAATCCTACAAAACAATTGGAATTATTACATGCAAGCAGTCACTAAACGTTTGGTGGTTGCATGCATTCTATTAAAAGTCAATGCAGGCTAGCAATTGAATTAACAAAGCCTGGTTGGGACTACCTCGATTCACTATGAATGGATGAATGGCATTAGCAACAACCTATTGTTTAGCTAACTTGACCACAATACAGTATAATCTTTTGTACACCCTTTGTTTTGAAATCAGTACCTACCATCCTGTTTCCACAATCAGCTGCCATAATCTGTCTTTATATTCCATTTCTGATAAAGGGCTTTGTGCTGCGAGACGAAGTGAATCAACTTGTCAGAAGCCATTCTGGATTTTAACGTTTGCTTGTAAGGTTACTCTTAAGTGTCAAAACACCTCTCAAAATTCTTGCTACGGATGCAAAAAAAATTGCACCTGATAAGGGGTTTTTTTTTTTAGAACTTTTCGGAAAACAATTTTGGACTCCATGTGCAACGACTTTAATGAAGGGTATATCTTAAAATTCCCCCTGCTGGCCTTAGCCTTAAAGAGGTCATATATTGATATTTATATTTGGCTTTTTCCCTCTCCTTTATTGAGTTATATACCTTTTTTGTTCATGTAATAGGTGAGTGAGAAAGCCCACCCCACAGAAAACGCTGCTCTGAACGGTCTGAAAACAGCTCGTTTGTAGTCCAGCCGTTTCCTTTAGTTCTCAGTGACGACACAGCAAAATGCGCCTCCTAATGCTCGGAGAGTTTGTTGATAATAATGGTGTTAAAGCTACAATGTCCACGAATGGGGGGAAAAAAAAGGCAGTAATCGAGCAAAGTGGGCTTTCAGTAGCTCCCTCCTTATCCGAGTCAAAATTCAAGTCTTAATAGTGTGCATCGAGCAATCATTGCAAATAGCAAATTTGCTATCCTTTTTGGCAACAGAAAACTTTCACACTGCAGACACCTCATCCCTCTTTGATGCTTACAGACGTGATCACTTTCGACATGCACATCCTGTGCCGAGAACACTACGTCAAGCACCATAAAGCAAGCTATTTTTTCCACACTAGATTTTCATTTAATTTATATTATTTGCTCAGGACCATAATCATATGGTATGGAGCACAATACCGAAAACACAAAATTCAAGGAAGGTTAAAGTCAATAACATCAAGTCCAGTTGCTATTGACTTTAAAGGGATAATATGCGATTCTTCAGAGAGTTTGTTGATATTGGAGTCCAAC